>NC_057713.1:106737788-106760947 GCF_004010195.1 Chiloscyllium plagiosum | reverse complement strand
AGCAGGAGAATCGACGTTTCGATCTTAGCCTGCTTGGCACACTTTCCTCATTCCTGAAGAAGGGCTCATGCCCGAAACGTCGATTCTCCTGCTCCTTGGATGCTGCCTGACCTGCTGCGCTTTTCCAGCAACACATTTTCAGCTCTGATCTCCAGCATCTGCAGTCCTCACTTTCTCCTAGAATGCATTGAATAGTCTAACCTTTCCTGAAAACAGGATATATAGTTTGGGGGCATTGATTATTGAAGTAGCTTCAGTACAAGTATGGAGAGATTGCCCAAGATCAGTAGGTAACATACGACTGGAATGCATTTCTCCCCTTCAACAAAACGTTAAATTAAAATTAAGTTTACCTCGAGAGTTTGATTTTTGCTGCATTTTCCCTTTAAACATCTGTCAATCTTTATTTGCTGATTCTCATTTTAATTGGTTTAGTTTAATCTCAGTTCTCAAAAGATTTTAAAAAGAAATGCTGACGGGATGTTGTTGGCCAGGAAGGAAGTGGATGTTTGTAATATTCCAGTTTGGAAATAAGCGTATTTTTAACTAAAGATTGCGTTCTGTTTCCTACTTCACCACTGGCTTCAGTATGAATCAGTATAAAATTTTCTCAATTTGGAACTGTTTCTTTAGATTGATAAACTGCACATACCACTCTACTACCAAAAGAAAGGTCAGGTGAAAATTAAGTATTTGTGGATAGTTTAGCTTAAAATCTGTTTTCAATAAATTCCTGCAGTCAATAAATAGGGAGAAGAAGACTATACACCTTGAAACTTTCCGGCTTAACAGAGAAAGCCAGGAAGGATTAGGAACTGGTGGGTCAAGCCTGAAGAACATGACTGAATTTGATGAAGTAGTAACTAAGAAGCGGACAGGAGAGTGTCTATGGATTTAACTTGCACAGACTTCCAGAAGATGTTTGATTAGATTCCTTCTAAAACTGTCAGGTAAAATTGAAGCTTACAGAGTTGAATGCAATCGGTTGAGTTGTCAAGATCAAGGGAAATAAAGATGACCTAAGACAGAATCTGCTGGGGTCTCTCAACTGTGCATCATTTTAATTAATTATTTCAATGATAGGATAGCAAGTCACATACCTATGCTTGCCGATATCACAAAGATATGCAATAATGTAAACGGTAAGGATGGAAGGGTAACTTTATAGATATTCTCATTTGTATTAGGAACATACAAATAGGTGTAGGCCATTCAACTCTTTGTGACTGCTCTGCCATTTATTCCAATCATGGCTGATCAAATGCTTCAATACCTTTCACCCACACTATCTCCATAACCCCTTACTCCATTGATAACATTGTGATATTGATAAGTTAAGTAAGTGGGCAAAATGTTGGTAAATGGAGTACAATGTGGGAAAATATGAAGTTGTTCATTTTGGAAGGGAGAACAAAAAACGTGTTATTTCAAGGAAGTAAAAAACAGCAGAAAGCTATGACACAAAGGGACCAGTGGTTACCTGCACATGAAACACAGAAAAACTAACACACAGGCATAGCAGGTAATCTGGAAGACTAATGGAATGTTGTCCCTTATTTCAAGGAAGTTACAGTATAAGAGGAGGGAAGTCTTACTGCAAACGTACAAGGTGTTGGTGAGACCACATCTAGAGTACTGTGAGGTTCCCTAATTTAAGAAAAAGTATTACTTAATTGAAGACAGTTCAAAGAAAGTACACTGGGATGATCCCTAGTATGAGGGGATTGTCTTATGTGCAAAGGTTACACATTGGAATTTAAAAGAATGAAATGATGTAATTGAAACATACAAGTTTCTTGAGGGGCTTTAAAGGATAAATGCTGAGTGGATATTTCCCCTCATGGGATTGTCTAGGACCAGAGGGAATTGTTTCAGAATCAAGGAGTGCCAGTTTAAGACTGAGATGAGGAGGAAATTCTTTTCTGAGACAGTTGAGAATCTTTGGAACTGCTTGCCATAGAGAGCTGTGGGGGCAAAGTCCTTGTATATACTTGATCAGTCGGGGAGTCAAGGGTTATAGGAAAAAGACAACAATGTGAACAGAAGGATCAGCCATGATCCTATTGAATAGTGGAGTACGCTTCAAGGACCGAATGGTTTATTCCTGCTCCTACTTTTTATGGTTTG
The DNA here is from genome assembly GCF_004010195.1 of Chiloscyllium plagiosum. NCBI lineage: Eukaryota > Metazoa > Chordata > Chondrichthyes > Orectolobiformes > Hemiscylliidae > Chiloscyllium > Chiloscyllium plagiosum. The sequence goes on along the minus strand of NC_057713.1, from coordinate 106,758,820 downwards.
TGGTCCTAATCAGAAATTCACCAACCTCTACTTTAAACATACTCAAAGACTAAGCTTCCATAGCCCTCTGTGATAGAATTTAAAACATTTCCAAAACATTTGCCTTCATCTGGATCCTAAAATGTAAATTCACTTAAATTTAAATTGCGCCTTCAGTTCTCCACTCCCCAGCCAAGGCAAAAAAAAACTTGCCTGCACATACCCTGTCTATCCCTTAGGTATTTTGTAGGTTTCAATGAGTTCATGTCTCATTCTTTGAAACTAGAGACCCAGTTTGCCCAATCTCTCTTCACAAGACAGTCCCGCCATCCTGGGAACAAGTCTGGTAAATCTTTATCCCACTTATTCTATTCTGTGAACTTATTAATAACTTTCAAGCATTGCTGGTATTGTTAGATTGTATCTGAAAACTGAATATTTCTGTCTGTGGTTAAAACTTAGATTTCACTGTATGTTTCACCACTTGACGCAGTCTGGTACAGTTTGGATGAGCTACTCTGTTAAAATTGCTTAAATGAGCACCAGAATAGAAAACAAACTTCATCAAAACTCTTTATTTTAATTGGCTATTATGTACAAAATGCTGAATAAAAATGGAACTCATAAAATGTTTTTGTTTGAATTAGTACTTGTGACATTTAATCAGATGTTATTACGCAGTTGATATAGAGTCATATTTACAGAGATATACAACACGTAAACAGACCCTTCAGTCCAACTCGTCCATGCCGACCAGATATCCCAACCCATTCTAGTCCCACCCGCCAGCACCCAGCCCATATTCCCTTTAAACCCTTCCATCCAGATGCCTTTTAAATGTCGCAATTGTACCAGTCCCCACCACTTCCTCTGGCAGCTCATTCCATACATGCACCATCCTCTGCTTGAAAATGTTGCCCCTTAGGTCCCTTTTATATCTTTTCTCTCTCACCCTAAACCTATACTCTCTAGTTCTGGACCCCCCAATCCCAGGGAAAAGACCTTATCTATTTACCCTAACCATGCAACTCATGGTTTTATAAACCTCTATGAGGTCACCCCTCAGCCTCCAACCCTCCAGGGAAAACAGCCCTAGCCTATTCAACCTCTCCCTATAGCTCCGACCCTGGCAACATCCTTATAAATCTTTCCTGAACCCTTTCAACATCCTTCTGATAGGAAGGAGACCAGCATTGCATGCAATATTCCAACAGCGGCCTAACCAATGTCCTGTACAGCCGCAACATGATTTCCCAACCCCTGTACTCAATACTCTGACCTAATAAAGGAAAGCATACCAAATCCCTTCTTCACTATCCTATTTACCTGTGACTCTACTTTCAAGGAACTATGAACTTGTACTCCAAGACACATGACGTTACTGGGAATATTACTGAAAGTCTGTGTGTTTTTTCTTAACTACTTGAGTTGCTACCTTGCATTCTGCAGCTGTTTGCTACATTGAGCAGAATTTTATTGAACAGACCTGATCACACCAGGATTTGTGGCAATGGGCAGGAACCTGTTTCTTTCAGCAGTGGACTTTGCGTTGTTTAATTCAGCCATGTCATCAACATCCAGCTCTGTGTTTCTTGAACAACCACAGCTTAAATATGATGGCAATCCACACCCGTCAATAAAAGGCTGTCTATTAAACAGGGCCCTGGCAGGTTACAGAAGGACACCATCCAAGAATGGAAGGAGGCCTGCCTACTTAGTTTTCTGACACTTCCCTGGAAGTGGTAATGGCTCAAAGGCACATGCTGTTTCCTGAGGACATGAAGTCAAGGGCAGCCATACGCACTAAAAGGCATTGATGGTAGTTTTGGAGGCTGTTAACAACAAGAATGCATAGTGTCGTAAAAAAAGCTCAAAGATTTCATTAGGTTAGAAATGGTGAGTGACATATCACTCTTAGGTGCCAACCACAACTGTCTGACTTCACCAGGATTCTCCTGTATTACACTCACCAGAGCACCACACTGTGCAGCTCATTCCTTTCTGTCCAGGCACTTCCTCAAATCTCCATCTGAGCAGCTACCAATGACACTCAATATAGTGCCATCCCATTCCAATTACTCTCAGTCATCCTCCATAAATGTTGCCACTCACTTATCTGTGCACATTGTACTTTTCACTCTCATTGCTTTCTGCTTTTTCTCATTGCCAGATAAGAAAGTGCACAATTCCAAGGTAGAGTACTGAAAGTGGCCCTGGAGCCACAGCTACACCAATTATGGCAGAATGCCTTAAAAATCAGTAGGATAGCAGTCATTTGTTGTAGATGAAGAAGAGATGGGGTCTCCCACCAACCTTGGTGAACGAGATAAATATGTCTGACAAATTAATTTAAGTCCTTTGAAGATATAATATCATAAGGCCATAAAAAATAGGACAGGAATAGGCTGTTTAGCCCCTCTTGCCTGCCCCACCATCCAATAGGATCGTGACTGATCCAACATTACTCACGTCCACTTTCCTGTATTTTCCTCTTAACCCTTGATTCCCCTATATGATTCAATAAGATCACCTCTTGTTCTTTTAAACTCCAGTGAGTAGAGTCTCAACTGGTTTAGAATTTGCTCATAAAACAAGCCCTCCATATCACGGATCTCCTTAGTCAGATGTGGTCTCAACAGGTGTAAGGTACACCTTAGGAAAGAAGAATCAGTAGATGCATTTGGATTCAATAAGCGACCACATAAAAAAGTTACTGTGCAATTATTTGTGTCTCATATTAACATGAATAGAGAGGATTGGCTAATTAACAGGAAACAGCGTCAGGATAAATAGGTCATCTTCATGTTGGCAGACTAGAACTAGTGAGGTGCCACAGTGGTCCTTCTTTGGACCTCAAATATTTTTTATGTATATATTAATGGCTTTGATGAATGGAGTGAGTATAGTGCAGTTAAATTTGCTACCAGTATAAAATCTGGTGAGCAAATGGCTGTGAGGAGGACACATGGTCTGGAAAGAGATATAGATAGATTAAGTGAATGGGCTGGAGATGGAGTATTGTGTGGGAAAAAGTGTGAGGTCATACACTTTTGTACAATGAATAGAAAAACAAAATATTGTTGAAGTGCATATAAACTCATTATTATAGTAAAGGAAATATAGACTTTTAGCATGCAGTCACTGTAATTAATTAGGAAGTGAAACTGACTGTTGACTTTTGTTGGGGGTTAAATACCAAAGTAAGGGATGTGCTGCTATAGCTGTTGCAAGAACATTGGTGAGACAACTCTTGGGTAGTGCATTTAATTTCAGTTTTCTTGTAGAAAGAGAACATCCTTGCATTGAAGGCAGTTTAGAGAAGGTTCATTCTTGATTAAGCAAGCTGATTCTTGGGTTGAGGGCATTGTCTTGCAAGGGTGAATTGAGCAGTTTGGGCCAATGCTCATTACAGTATAGAAGAATGAGGGGTGATCATTTTGAAATGTAAGATTCAGATGGGGAGTGTTAGAATAGATGTTTCTTCTCTTGAGGGAATCTAGCATGAGGAAAGCAATGTCAGAAGAAGAGATTGGTGACTTAAAATGGAATTGAAGTGGAATGTCTTCTCAGACTATTGTGGATCTTTGGAATTCTTTACCACAAATAACAGCAGAACAAAGTGATTAAATATATTCAAGACTGATATAGACAGATTATTGAACTATAGGGAAGTCAAGGATAATTGTATCCTGCAGAAAAGAAATGGAGTTGAGGTCAAGTCCACATCCTCCGTGATCTTATAGAGTGGTGAAATAGACTTGAGAGACCAGATAGCCTATTCCCACTCCTGTGTTTTATGTTGTTATATTATGCTGCCATTTGGCACATAGTATTCACTGGTTGTAAATTGTTGTTATCACTGACAGAAATATCAAGAAATGCAAAATGTACATTTTGAACTTATTCCTATTAATCAATATCCTTGTTTCCCACAGGTTCTTGAAGGGCTATAGAGAAACATAAAAGGAAGGAACCAAGTAGTACTCCAAGGAGGGTGAATGACTGAATGAAGCACCCTCCACCATCGCAGATGTACACCTTGGTGGGTATTACAGTAGAGATAGGTAGGCTGTCACATGGAGAGATGCAAGTCATGCGAGCAGGAACAAGTGCAAGAGATGGAGACAGCATTGGAGAGTTTCTGTCAGTGGGTGAAACCTATTCAGCTCAACTGGACCCGGACATTCAGGAGCAACAAAGTTTGTGCTTCTTTCTGCATTTCCAGAGGAAGTGTGTACCATTGGTGAGAGATTGAAGTGGTCCATCTCTGTATGCCATGATGTCCCAGCCATTTGCACTAAATTGCACGCACACGGAAAGAGTGGCCTCCTGATTGATGACTCAGATGTAGCAGGCATGTGAACATAGACAATGGCCAACACACTTTACACAGGATGGAAGCAAACATTGCCTTGATCAAATTTGGTCCTGTGCTGTCCGGTCTTTAGCTAGTAGGCAGCAAGGCCATAAGAAGTATAAAGGGATCAGGGCAATGGGGACTCAACTCCATGCTTTCCCACTTCTGATCCTTTCCCCACTGTCTCAGATAGGGTCCGACATGATACCTCATATACTTATGACCAACTGTGGCCCAGGATGCAGGTGGGGCAATCTTTGGCAAGGTCCTCATGGGCTCCCCATCTAAAGGATACATGATGTGTATGTTTAATTTAATGAAGAAAAAAAATTATTTGAACTCTTTATTCTGCTACCATGGGCATCTTTTCTGTCAGAGGAAGGGACCTAACAGCCTGTTTCTCCATCTCCAAAATCACAGACACTGCACCATGGAGAAATTATAGAAATAGATGAGAAAGAATTATTAGTCATGCGTAAGAGAAGTCATGGCATTTTTAAAATGCTGATTTTAACAAATCAAGCATTTTGTTTGAGCTCTTCATCCATTTGGAGTTTAATTTGTTGCCTTCTGTACTTTAAATGATTAGTAGACTTCAGGTGTATGACATATCAGACTAGAATTCTACCGCTATGTCTGAAACTTATGGTTGGGTTTTTGACTATGGGAACGATTTATGTTGGTGAGAATAGCCACAGAGATGATGAATGCATTGCTACATAACTGCATACACTCAGATTAGCAGGCATGTGCCAGCATAATGCTGTTCCAGACATCTCTTGGAGCCAAATGAGTAGCTGCTGGCCCTCTGTGCAAATTTTTTTATCCTCTCCTTTCCTCTTCCCTTCTCCTCCTCAGAAGAAGAAACTGAATAATTGGGGTGTACAAAGTTAAAAATCACACAACACCAGGTTATAGTCCAACAGGTTTAATTGGAAGCACACTAGCTTTTGGAGCGACACTCCTTCATCAGGTGATTGTGATGAAGGAGCAGTTGCTGCTTCACCTGATGAAGGAGCATCGCTCCAAAAGCTAGTGTGCTTCCAATTAAACCTGTTGGACTATAACCTGGTGTTGTGTGATTTTTAACTTTGTACACCCCAGTCCAACACCGGCATCTCCGAATCCTGAATGATTGGGGCCTCCTCTTTCTGTAGCTTCATTCCTGTCTGCAGTACAATATTGCACAAGTTACAGGAGATCACAACCTTTCTGGAGACACTTACCAATGCATAGCGGAAGCCACCTGTACGTTTTCATCAATTCAGTGGCTTGTTCAAAGGTGGTCTTTGGAGGTGCTCTTTAACTGATCATTAGCATTAATGATAGCGTTCTTCACAGGAGTCAGCAGTTCCTCAGGGTGGTCTTTTTCTCTGAGGAGCCTCTTGTTCTCATTGTGTTGAGATGTGTCTGGTGTAGAATGAAAAGCGCACATTTGCTCACAGTATATCTTACACAGGCATGCATCATGACCTTCCAGTAGTTACATACAAGCTGAACACTTACAAAGCAGAATCCCTTCTGATTGATAAACTGGCTGATCTGAAGACCCCTTCGTGGCCACCTGTGTCCAACCAATGACACACTATTCTCTTGGGAATACAGACACTTGAGCAAACCTGAGAGCCATCTGTCTCTGTCTGGCCTCATCAGTGTCAACGTGAATGTAAGTGTCTGCCTGGAAAACATCGCATCAGTCACCTGAGAGATACACTTGTGAGAGACAAGTTGTGGAATCTTAAAAATGCTGTCGAGCACAATGTAACTGCTGCTAAGGGAGCTGCTGCTGTTACTGCTGCTCTCACTTTTGCTGTTGGTGTTCTATTGCTGGCTGTTCCCCACTAGGCTCTTGTGGGCTGTTCCCCACCAGGCTATCGCTGATGTTCCCCACCAGGCTTTTGATGCATAAATAGCTCCGAAACTGCAGTGAAGGCTGGCAGCAGGGAATTTTAGATTGAATGAGTAAAGGCAAAGGTTAGTAACATGGCTTCTAAAAATTGAATGTCACAGGTAAACAGTGAAATATGCTCTTGGAGCAAGTGCTGTGAGCACAAGGGGAAAACTAGCAGGTATACAATATCGTTATTTAAAATTTATGAGGGTATCAGTTTTATTGATCAATGACTCTGCACAGTCCTCTCACTTTTACCCTTCACAAAATACAAGAAGGCCATGCCAGCTGTTAAAACCACAATTAAGGGTTAAAAACTGAAATTAACTGGTCCTTTAAATATTTGAATGACTGACTCAGCAACTCCATAGGGGTTTCCCGCTTACTTCCAAAGACAGCAAACTGTGATGCTGGAGATCTGAAAATAGCAACTGCAGGAGAAACCCAACAGGACTGTCAGCACCTGTGGAAAAAAAAGTTTATGTTTCGAGTCCACTGATGCATCTTCAGAACTAGAGCTGTGCTTCCCTTGTGGGATTTCCATAGGTTTAGGAGGGCAACACTCCAGTAGCCATGTTGGTGTCATTATTTTCATCTGGTTGATCGGTTCTTCTCAGTTTTTGTTAATCAGGAAAGATACCACAGGAATCATGTCACTGCCAGAACATACTGAACATTATGACTTGATATAACTGGAGGTGCTTTTCAATTTGCCCCAGTAACAGTCTTCAGGATTATTGTGCTCTGCTGTGCCCTTCACAAGATTGGTGCTGACTGACCTGCCACGGAACCCTCTGACAGTCTCGTTCACTCATGCTTCACTTGAAAAGTAAGCTCGCAGCATTGTAAACTTTTCATCAAGCACCTTTGTGTAATTTCACCCCTCTCCAGCTCCTGGCCCTCAATGCCAAAACTTCTGCCTTTTCTCACTGGAAGAACCATCACATTAACAGCCTTTTCTTCTCATCAAAGTGGCACATTCCATTCACCAGCCAGAGTTTAATAGGGGATCCAATAAAGTCTAGACCATGACAAGTAGTAGTTCGCTTCAATTCACTACATTCAAATAAAGGCCATCAATAGATTACTTACAATATGGTAAGCATGCTGGCCAATCTCATTGCACCCAAGATCTTTTCTTCATACACTTTCTAGTGCTTCCATATGCTACTATCTATGTGGCTTCAGTAGAACTAGAGGTAGGCTCATCATTCTACTGCTCTGACATACAAGATGCTCATGAGACCATCCTTTGGGTTTTGGAGCAGATGAGGGCCTTGCCAGAGGTGACCCCATTTGAAGCTCTGGAGGGGCAGGTTCTGTCACAGAGCAGGATGGCATACGTGCATGGCTTTTTCTCAGGGGAAAGAATGTGAACCGGAAATAAAACACCTTGAGAAGCCCATTCTCCATCCTCCTTTCCAGTGCCCATTTGCATTTCCCCCTTAAATCCAGAGGAGATGAGCACTTCGCTGTAGGCCAGTAAGCATTCAGTTACCAAGGCTAGATATTGAGCAGTGCTGTACAAACTATCAGTCAGACTGTGCAAGGGATTGGTGCTGTTCAGCAAGTACTCAGTGACATCTGATTCTCCATGAGGCTGGTCAGTCTTTCAGTGGAGGTGGTCATCAGTGCAAATGTATGGGATGTCATAGCATGAGGGCTGGGCCTGGGGCTGGACCCAAGCGCTTGCACTTTCTGTTCATGGATGTGTACAGGTTCTGGAAATCCACATTTCCACTGCTGATCCACAAGTACTCTTTTAGTTTATAAACCTGAGTTCATCCTGTAGCCAGCTGTGCAGATCCTGAAATATATTTGACTATCCATAGGGAAGTCTCCACTCTGTCCCTGTCTCCAGGACCTGTTGCTCCTCATGTATAATGTGGTTTTCAACATGTGCCACCCTATCCATCTTAAGTACTGGACTTATCGGTGTGTTTGTATCTGCATCAGTGAAGGGTGCTCAGGGAGCATGTGGAAGTGCATTCTCACAGTGCATTTCAAACTCTGAGAACTCCTTGGGCTCCTTCCTCTTCTCTGTTGGCACAATCAATGCACCTGTAGGAGATTAAAGTCATGGGTGTGTATTGCGCCTGAGGGATATAGGGTTCCAAATTAGCATACAGCAGACCATGTCATTCAATATGGAGGTTACTTCAATTCAACGTAAGCAGCGGTGTTATATCCAAGGCCAGGATTTCATGGAGTGGAGGGGAGCATCCAGGGAGAAAGTGGTGATGGGGCAAGGGTGCTATAAATGGGGTGAGCTGATGGTGGGTGATATGCCCATCACCCCCTTGCTATCTCTGGCATTCTATCAATAGCAGGGAAGGTGACGGTAGAACTGCCACATGAGAGTCTGCCAGATACCGTTGTGAAGATAAATTTCATGTGTTTTTCAATGTTCTGAATTGGAATGTTATTTATCTTGCTTAAAATAGGTTTTTTTTCAATTACTGGACACATTTTAAAATTTGAACAGTAAATTAGTAGTCTGTTCCATATTATTTCTGGAGGCCCTCACTCCCTCTTTTTTCCTGTTTGTCCTTAGCTCCTATTACCCTTTCCCTCTGCCTTCACTTCCCCAAGACTTCTCTCTTCATTTCGTTTTCTCCCAATCACTAATTTTATCTCTCCAACTACCCCATCTCTTTTCCTGCCTTTCTTATTGCCATACAAAACTCTCCTCGTATTCTTTTCTATCCCTCTGTTTTGTTTTCCACACATTTCACTCTATCTTCTGTTGACCTTCTCACCTCTCTCATTCCTCTCAAATTTAGATGGTGAGCTTAAATGCAGCCACATTATCAATGCGCACAAAATGCTAATTTGACCTGTCTGAAGAGTTGTTCATTTCCTTGGACCTACCACCCATTTTGCAAAAGGCCCATCAATGGAATGTAGAATTAAGCAGTGTAGAAAGCAAATGGCTGATCTAGCAAAGTCCATTTTCTAATGGGCAAGTTTGGTTAACATGTTCAGTTAGTCTATTTTCTGATGATATTGTGGTACCAGATCACGAAGAGCTGTTCTTTTCAGGCCAGCAGTATATTTCTGAGGACAGTGTGTCAAAACTAGCAATCTTGGGGTCAGATATGTGCTTCATTCTCGACCTTGCCTGCTCACAGAGAGAAAACAAATCTGAGCCTTACTTAATCAGTGACACATGAAGTCAAATAAGGAAGTTTATTTCTAATAAAAAGAGCAAGTGATGACATAATGTAATAGAAATAATGTGTGAAAGAGAAGTAATAAAGTAACTAAGGCTGACTTTGAGAAACAAGGATTCTAGGAAGGGGAAAAGCTGACCATGATTTACCAGGGAAGTTATGGATAGGGTCAACTTGAAAGAAAAATACCTACAATGTGGCAAAGATTAATGGTAAGCCAGGAAATTGGGGAAGTTCCAAAAATGAACTAAAGAATAATATCAAGGGAGAAGATAAACTTTCAGGATAAACTTGCAAGTAATATCAAGATGGACAGCAAGTGCTTCTTTAAATAAATAAAAAGGAAGGAAGAGGCCAAAGCTAAAAATAGGTCTCTTAGAGAACGAGGCCTTGGAAATTAAAATAGGGAAGCAGGAAATGGATGAGGAATTGAATCAAAGTATTTCATTAGTTTTCATAATAGAAGACATTAGTAGCTTTTCCAAATTACTAACTAATCAAGGGGCAAATGGAGGAGAGAAAATGAATATAATAATTATCATTACAAAAAGTACTATGGAAAATTATCGGGCTAAAGACTGATAAGTCCCTTGGACCTGATGGGATGCATCCTAGGATATTAGGAAGAAATAGCTCCAAGGATAATGGATGCACTGGTGTTAATCTTTCAAGAATCTTTAATTCTGGAAAACTGCCAATGTAATTATAAGCCAGTTAGTTTAACATCTGCTATTAGGGAAAATGTTAGAGTCTATTATAAAGGATTTATTCGCAGATCATTTAGAAATACATAATATGTTCAAACAAAATCAAACATGGTTTCATGAAGTGGAGCCCTTAGAATTCCTTAGAATTCATTGAAAAGATAAAAAGCAGGATAAAGGAGAAGCAATAGATGTGATATATTTGGATATTCAAAAGAGTTTTATCAGATGCCATACATTAGGGTACTTAGTAACAGTCCATGGTGTTTCAGGAAATGTTGTTATATATTTACATTGTTAGAGGATTGTCTAACTAGTAAAAGACAGAAAGTTTAGATAAATAGGGCATTTTCAGGCTGGTAACCTATAACTTGTAAAGTGCCACGTGGATCAATGTTGTAGCCACGATTATTTACAATATTTGCATATTAAAGACCTGGATGAGGAAAGAGAATATATAATGGCCAAGTTTGTGGATGGCACAAAAATCGATGGGAAGTCAAGTAGTGAGGATGACACAAAACGAGTTATGTACTGATTAAGGGAGTGAGCAAAAACTTGGCAGATGAAATATATTGTGGAAAAAAATTGAACTTTGGCAGGGAGAATAAAGAAACTGAATATTATAATTGAGAATGACTACAGAAAGCTACAGTGCAGGATGATTGAGAGTCCTTGAGCTTAACTCAAAAAACATTAGCATTCAGGTAATAGGGAAGGCAAATTAATTGTTTGCCTTTATTTTGAAGGGAGTGCAGTATAAAAATAGGAAGGTCTTTATAAAACTATACACGGCACTAGTCAAACCACAGCTGGAATATTGTGAACAGGTTTAGTACCTTTATCAAAGGAAAGATAACCTCGCACTGGAAGAAAAACCCAGAGAAGCTTCATGAGGTTGATCCCGGATATGGAGAGATTAATGTGAGGATAGATTGAATAGGTTGAGCCTGTGTTCATTGACGTTTAGAAGAATGAGAGGTGACCTTCTTGAAATGTATAGGATTCTTCAGGGAACTTGCAGGATAGATGAAAGAAGGCTGTTTATCCTTGTGACCAGACAGCATAATCTCAGAGTAAGTGATCATTCATTTGAAACAGAGATGAGGAGAAATTTCCTTTCTCAGAGGATAATGAATTGGTGGAATTCTTTACTGCAGAAGGCTTTAGAAGTTATACCATATATTTATGGTATATTCATGGCTGAGATAGACAGATGTATAATCAAGAGGGATTTACAAAAGCAGAATTGAAGATAATCAGATCAGTCATGATCTGAATGAACATGGGAGCAGGCGATGGGCTAAATGGCCTATTTCTCTCCTACAAATTATGGTCTTATTAAGGTCTGTGCTGGATTCAATATATGGAGGTATGCTGTTTGATTTAGCAGACAACTACAGCTTTCTGTGTGCATGGAAATGTGAACTAACTGCAATTTCAAGGAATTGATTTGCTGTTTGGGTGGGATGGGTAGGTTCAAGAGTCACTTTGGATAGAAGAACAACTTGTACACAGAGCAGCAACAAGCAGAATTATTCCAGTATTCTCTTTTGCTATTAATGTATTAAGTAATTAGAATTGTTACACAGCAACTCACAAAACGTCTGGTCCGGAGGATTACTCTGGTTTTAAGGTAGTTGAATTTGAAACACTGGACCTGTAATACCTATGCACAATGACAACTTTAATCTTCCAAATTAATTCTGAGAAAAATAAAAAAAATCTTGTATTATATTTATTAAGATAAAATGAGATCATTTAATTTATTCCATGCATTATTAAACATATTGATTATCATAAATAAAACATTGATTTGAGGTTCTCCAACAGTTTATGCATCTGGTTTATATTAGTGATTGCACCAAGATAGATAACCATATAATTAGTATAAAGCTTTGATCTTCTGATTTGGTGTCTTGTATGTCTTAAGACAGTGGGCAGAATGTTTTCTTTTGGGACTGTGAGGGTGGTTTGAAAAGTAGAAGAAAAGGCAGTCTTTCTCATAAGATTGCATTCTTCTCAGCTCATTACGTATTTACCCACAGCCTCCCACCATCCCCCCGCCCCCCCCTCCCCCCGCCGTGGGTAAAACACAAAATCTCATTCTGCCCCTACTTCAAGGCACGACCTTCTGGATGCAAATTTAAGTGGTACTTGGACAACATTCCACTCTCTGCAACCTAAGAACATCACTCTACTCATCACCCCCGCCACCCCTGCAGATATCAGACACCAGTTAAAAAAAAGTGCCATGGTTTAGTAACACTTCACTAGTTCTATTGAAATGAGGGTAAGTGCTTATCCTGAGGAATGGCAACAAGAGGTCATACCAACGGATGAAGGTTAACACCTGGACAGAAGTGGATGCAGAGGTCACCGCTCATTGACATCTCCAAATAACCTCGCTCTGTGCCACAAGAAGATACCTGATTTGCTGCACTCTGTTAGGGTAGGTACTACAGTCTACTCTATGCTTCATGGCCCTGTGAGTGTGAGTTAGCATTGTAAAGTTGACGATTCACTGGATTATCAAACATAAGATTGAGAGCTGGGCATCTCCATTAGGAGGATTCTGGTAATCCAAGATAGAGGAGAGGAAACATTTCTGGCTGTAACAGCTGCTCCTTTTTTTAGGTATTTCAGGTGTTGGAGGTGATTTCCTCAAATTCCAGGAGCAGCAATTACTGTTTTATATGCTGTTGCGTTGTTTTGGAACTTTGGAGAAAAATAAAGTCAAAATCCGTGAATTTAAACAGGAGGTCCTCAAGGGTAGTAATATCTAGATTATTCCCGGTGCTACGAGCTAGTGAGGGCAGGAATAGGAAGATAGAGCAGATGAATGCATGGCTGAGGAGCTGGTGAACGGGAGAAGGATTGGATGCTGTTTTGGGGTAGAAGTGACCTGTATGAGAAGCACAGATTGCTACTAAATTTGAAGGGGACTAGTATACTGGCAGGGAGATTTGCCCGAGCTGCTCGGGAGGATTTAAACTATATTGGGGGGGGGAGCGGTGGGACCCAGGGAGATAGTGAAGAAAGGTTTCAATCTGAGACGGGTACAGTTGAGAACAAAGGCAAGTCAAAGAGTCAGGGTAGGCGAGGACAAAGCAGAGAGCAAGGTAGGACTGATTAATTTATCTGCATTTATTTCAATGCAAGAGGCCTAACAGGGAAAGCAGATGATCTCAGGGCGTGGTTAGGAACATGGGACTGGGATATCATACAGAAACGTGGCTCAAGGATGGGCAGGACCAGGAGCTTAATATTCCAGGATACAAATGCTACAGGAAGGATAGAAAGGGAGGCAAGAGAGGAGGAGGAGTGGCATTTTTGATAAGGGATAGCATTACAACTGTGCTGAGGGAGGATATTCCTGGAAATACATCCAGGGAGGCTATTTGGGTGGAATTGAGAAATAAGAAAGGGATGATCACCTTATTGGGATTGTATTATAGACCCTCTAATAGTCAGAAGAAAATTGAGAAACAAATTTGTAAGGAGATCTCAACTATCTGTAAGAATAATACAGTGATTAAGTCGGGGATTTTAACTTTCCAAACATAGGCTGAGACTGCCATAGTGTTACGGGTTTAGATGGAGAGGAATTTGTTAAGTGTGTACAAGACAATTTTCTGATTCAGTATGTGGGTGTACCTACTAGAGAAGCTGCAAAATTTGACTTACTGTTGGGGAATAAGGCAGGGCAGGTGACTGAGGTGTCAGGGAGCACTTTGGGGCCAGCGACCATTGTTCGATCAGTTTCAAAATAGTGATGGAAAAGGATAGACCAGATTTAAAAGTTGAAGTTCTAAATTGGAGGAAGGCCAAGTTCTAAATTGGAGGAAGGCCAATTTTGACATTATTAGGCAAGAACTTTCAAAAGCTGATTGGGGACAGAAGTTCACAGGTAAAGGGACGGCTGGAAAATAAGAAACCTTCAGAAATGAGATAACGAGAGTCCAGAGAAAGTATATTCCTGTTAAGGTGAAAGGAAAGGTTGGTAGATATAGGGAATGCTGGATGACTAAAGAAATTGTGATTTTGGTTAAGAAAAAGAAGGAAGCATATGTCAGGTATAGACAGGATAGATCGAGTGAATCCTTAGAAGAGTATAAAGGGAGTAGGAGTATACTTAAGAGAGAAATCAGGAGGGGAAAAAGAGGACATGAAACAGCTTTGGCAAATAGAGTTAAGGAGAATCCAAAGGGTTTTTACAAATACATAAAGGACAAAAAGGTAACTAGGGAGAGAATAGGGCCCCTCAAAGATCAGCAAGGCAGCCTTTGTGTGGAGCCGCAGGAGATGGGGGAGATACTAAATGAGTGTTTTGCATTGGTGTTTACTGCGGAAATGGACATGGAAGATATAGACTGTAGGGAAATAGATGGTGACATCTTGCAAAATGTCCAGATTACAGAGGAGGAAGTGCTAGATGTCTTGAAACGCATAAAAGTGGATAAATCCCTGGGACCTGATCAGGTGTACCCTAGAATTCTGTGGGAAACTAGAGAAGTGATTGCTGGGCCTCTTACTGAGATATTTGTATCAATAGTCACAGGTGAAGTGCCGGAGGACTGGAGGTTGGCTAACGTGGTGCCACTGTTTAAGAAAGCTGGTAAGGACAAGCCAGGGAACTATAGACCAGTGAGCCTGACATTGGTGGTGGGCAAGTTGTTGGAGGGAATCCTAAGGGACAGGATGTACATGTATTTGGAAGGGCAAGAACTGATCAAGGATAGTCATCATGGCTTTATGCGTGGGAAATCATGTCTCACAAACTTGACTGAATTTTTTGAAGAAGTAACAAAGAGGATTTATCAGGACAGATTGGTAGACATGACATATGGACTTCAGTAAGGCATTCGACAAGGTTCCCCATGAGAGACTGGTGAGCAAGGTTAGATCTCATGGAATTCAGGGACAACCAGCCATTTGAATATAGAACTGGCTCAAAGATAGAAGATAGAGGGTGGTGGTGGAGGGTTGTTTTTCAGACTGGAGGCCTGTGACCAGCGTAGTACCACAAAGATCGGTAGTGAGTCCACTACTTTTCATCATTTATATGAATGATTTGGATGTGAGCATAAGAGGTACAGTTAGTAAGTTTGCAGATGAAACCAAAATTGGAGATGTAGTGCACAGCGAAGAAGATTACCTCAGATTACAATGGGATCAGATGGGCCAATGGGCTGAGAACTGGCAGATGGAGTTTAATTTAGATAAATGCGAGGTGCTGCATTTTGGGAAAACAAACCTTAGCAGGGACTTATACACTTAATGATAAGGCCCTCAGGAGTGCTACTGAACAAAGAGACCTTGGAGTGCTGGTTCATAGCTCCTTGAAAGTGGAGTCACACGTTGATAGAATACTGAAGAAGGCGTTTGGTATGCTTTCTTTTATTGGTCAGAGTATTGAGTACAGGAGTTGGGAGGTCATGCTGTGGCTATACAGGACATTGGTTCAGCCACTGTTGGAATATTGCATACAATTCTGGTCTCCTTCCTATAGGAAGGATGTTGTGAAACTTGAAAGGGTTCAGAAAAAATTTACAAGGATGTTGCCAAGGTTGGAGGATTTGAGCTACAGTGAGAGGTTGAACAGGCTAGGGCTGTTTTCCCTGGAGCGTCGGAGGCTGAGGGGTGATCTTATAGAGGTTTATAAAATCATGAGGGACATGGTTAGGATAAATAGACAAAGTCTTTTCCCAAGGATGGGGGAGTTCAGAACCAGAGAGCATAAGTTTAGGGTGAGAGGGGCAAGTTATAAAAGAGACCTAAGGGGCAATTTTTTCACACAGAGGGTGGTACGTGTATGGAATGAGCTGCCAGCGGATGTGGTGGAGGTGGTACAATTGCAACATTTAAAAGGCATCGGGATGGGTTTATGAATGGGAAGGGTTTGGTGGGATATGGGCCCGGTGCTGGCAGGTGGGACTAGATTGCGTTGGGATATCTGGTCGGCATGGGCAGGTTGGACCGAAGAGTGTGTTTCTGTGTTGTACATCTCTATGACTCTAAATGTCCCATCAGCAATCCATTGCTGTCATTTCATTGCACCTACTGATGCTGCACTACTTAGCCACCACAGTTCTATTCACTCTAATACATCTATCAGAGTTCACACAAAAAGCATAACAGAAGTTTCAACAATAAGCAGCTCACACACCACCAGGCGATTGACCTTAGGACACAACTTCCCATTCTTACACTCATTCTCTTGAAGGGGCAGGTCTTGAACTGGCAGGGGAACAAGGGGATTGTGCCTATGCTACCAGAGATCAGATATATACACTCATCCAGTGAGAAAACTTCCAATGTGCTACGTCCACCTGCACATCAAGTCTTTAGAAAAACCTGGGTAAGGAGGGCTGGCTCACAACACTAACAAATCTTTGTTTCTGTATGCAGTCTCTGGATCCCACTCCCAAACTAGGACCGAAGAAAGAAAATCTCAATCTTGGCTCTATGTCGACATCATGTAGCACATCCTCTGATGAGGAGCACTGGAAAACTTTAGAGGATGCATTATCAAGGTTGTCCTCTCCACCCTCCACCCTAATATGGCACAAAGGCATTCACTTTGCTGGGTAGTCCATCTGTGGCAGATTCATTGCCACACTCTGGTGAGCACAGCACTGGGCTGGCAGTTACAGGAAGAAGAACCAAGGTCTCTGTCATTCGGAGGAATGCTACGGAACAGGTGTCTGTTGAGTCCAGTATAGATGAGGAGCTTCTGAATCTGGCTATTAATAAGCTGAAGGAGATGCAAACTGGACTGAAGGGCAGGGGAGCCTCCTGAATTGCTCTAAAATGCTGTGGCTTTTCCATTGCCTGCATTGCTGCTGCCATGGAGAGCCAGGTCCAGCTAAATAGTCGATATTTGCTGTACATCCACTGGAACATTCACACCATCGGTCAAGCCATTCATTCACTGCGTTATGCATTTATTCATTGGCCACGTGAAAGGAGGCCAGCGAACCTTAATCTTCCTCTGGTTGCTCCATTTCTTGAAGTGGTAAATGAGCTTCCATTACACCGTGAGAGGGAAGGGGAGTGTCAGCCAAGCACCCAGGAATTGTCATCTTATGATAACCCCAGAGATGCCATGCTACATCACTTCCCTTCTCCCAGGGTCTCAAATTCTTCCAACAGGTCAGGCACAGGTCCATCTGCACGACTGTAGGAGACCCCAGTAGCTGGAACACTCTCTGCCCCTGAGCACCAAGATATGCCAGTCAAAGTCATCTGATCCAAGGCTAAAAAGCAATCCGCATGCGTCTTCAAACTCAGCTGCAACTGGTGAGGTGGCATCCATGTATAACAATAGGAATAGAAAGATGAAAGAATATTGAAGCCACTTTGCCTGCTAGGCTGTCAACTTGCTATCCAGCATTACGGTTGACACAAATACAAGACTTTGTACGACAATCTTGTGGACTCTTTAACTCTGTGTTAAGGTTTCTGACAATTTATGTTCTCCCTGTAGACTAACTTGAGGATCACCTAAGGTGCTTACGTGAGCATTAAGGCAGCAATCCAAGCAGCATTGAACCTCTCATTCACTGCTCATTCCTCCAGTTGGAATGTAACCTCTGGTTTGACAAGCCACCTGAAAGATCTTGAGAATTAACTTGGCATGAGGAAACTGAATTTTTGCCTCCTCTCCAGTTCCCACTGACCCAGCTAGAAGTTTCCATCTGATAACTTGAATATCTCTGTCATATCTTTGCTCAGCCTTGTACGGTCAAAGGAGACTAACCATAATGTCTCCAGTCTATCTTTATAATTGATATCCCTCATCCTTGGAAGCATTGTAATAAATCTTTTCTGTACCTTTTCCATTGGACTTCACACCATTTTGATTGCCTGGTGCCATAATTACTGTCTTAGAATTCTTTCCTTTACTTCACTCATTTAGTAACTACCAGCTGGTTGAAACAAGAACTGGTAGTCATGTGGCTATAAAGTGAAGTAATATTTTATTTGGCAGGTACTTCTATGTAGTTAACTTAAATCATGTCTCTAGTGATTAAATGCAGTGCATTTTTAGGAACTTAACAGATATCATCAAGTATTTTGGATTCAAATGAACAATATAATTTTATTGTTCAGTCCGGAATTAAATATTTAATTTTAAAAGGTTTTTGGAAAATTGTATTTGGCAAAAATATGCTTTTTGGTGCACCCTATTAACATTTTTCTATATAGAATTGTCTCACAACATCTAACAAAATGCTTAAATTATGCAGTCATTGAATCATTGAATATTAATTGTAGACTGGTTACAACAAAGAAGGATACCATTTACATCCTTGAATCCATGGTACTACTCTACAAGAGTATCCCAACTTGTTGCATTCCCTCACCTTTTGCCCCGAGCCCTGAAAACTTTCTTCCGTTCAAGTATTTATCTGATTCCCATTTGAAAGCCACAAGTGAAAGTCTCTGCATCACCCTTTCAGGCAGTTTATTCCAGACAATAATTGTTCATTGTCTTAATCCTTTGTTACTCATGTCTCAGAGCCAGAGAGCCACAGAGATATACAGCACAGAAACAGACCCTTTGGTTCAACCCGTCCATGCCGACCAGACATCCCAACCCAATCTAATCCCACCTGCCAGCACCCGGCCCATATCCCTCCAAACCCTTCCTATTCATATACACATCCAAATGCCTCTTAAATGTTGCAATTGTACCAGCCTCCACCACATCCTCTGGCAGCTCATTCCATACACGTACACCCTCTGCATGAAAAAATTGCCCCTTAGGTCTCTTCTATATCTTTCCTCTCTCACCCTAAACCTATGCCCTCCAGTTCTGGACTCCCTGACCCCAGGGAAAAGACTTTGTCTATTTATCCTATCCATGCCCCTCATAATTTTGTAAACCTCTATAAGGTCACCCCTCAGCCTCCGACGCTCCAGGGAAAACAGCCCCAGCCTGTTCAGCCTCTCTCTATAGCTCAAATCCTTCAACCTTGGCAACATCCTTGTAAATCTTTTCTGAACCCTTTCAAGTTTCACAACATCTTTCCAATAGGAAGGAGACCAGAATTGCACGCAATATTCCAACAGTGGCCGAACCAATGTCCTGTACAGCAGCAACATGACCTCCTCTGCTCAATACTCTGACCAATAAAGGAAAGCATACCAAATGCCTTCTTCACTATCCTATCTACCTGCAACTCCACTTTCAAGGAGCTATGAACCTGCACTCCAAGGTCTCTTTGTTCAATAATGCTCCCTAGGACCTTACCATTAAGTGTATAAGTCCTGCTAAGATTTGCTTTCCCAAAATGCAGCACTTTGCATTTATCTGAATTAAACACCATCTGGTCCTGTTGTAATCTGACGTAACCCTCTTCGTTGTCCACTACACCTCCAATGTTGGTGTCATCTGCAAACTTACTAACTGTACCTCTTATGCTCGCATCCAAATCATTTATGTAAATGACAAAAAGTAGAGGACCCAGTACTGGTCCTTGTGGCACTCCACTGGTCACAGGCCTCCAGTCTGAAAAACAACCCTCCACCACCACCCTCTGTCTTCTACCTTTGAGCCAATTCTGTATCCAAATGGCTAGTCCTCCCTGTATTCCATGAGATCTAACCTTGCTAATCAGTCTCCCATGGGGAACCTTGTCGATCGCCTTACTGAAGTCCATATAGATCACATCTACTGCTCTGCCCTCATCAATCTTCTTTGTTACTTCTTCAAAAAACGCAATCAAGTTTGTGAGACATGATTTCCCACGCACAAAGCCATGTTGACTATCCCTAATCAGTCCTTGCCTTTCCAAATACATGTACATCCTGTCCCTCAGAATTCCCTCCAACAACTTGCCCACCGCTGAGGTCAG
The DNA here is from genome assembly GCF_004010195.1 of Chiloscyllium plagiosum. Taxonomy (NCBI): domain Eukaryota; kingdom Metazoa; phylum Chordata; class Chondrichthyes; order Orectolobiformes; family Hemiscylliidae; genus Chiloscyllium; species Chiloscyllium plagiosum. The sequence continues at coordinate 106,738,853 of NC_057713.1, read as the reverse complement.
ATTCACCGGTCTATAGTTCCCTGACTTGTCTTTACTGCCCCTTTCAGAAACAGACCCTTCGGTCCAACCCGTCCATGCCAACCAGATATCCCAACCCAATCTAGCTCCCACCTGCCAGCACCTGGCCCATATCCCTCCAAACCGTTCCTATTCATATACCCATCCAAATGCCTCTTAAATGTTGCAATTGTACCACCTCCACCACATCCTCTGTCTGGCAGCTCATTCCATACATGTACCATCCTCAACATGAAAAAGTTGCCCCTTAGGTCTTTTTTATATCTTTCCCCACTCACCCTAAACCTATGCCCGACTCCCCGACCCCAGGGAAAAGACTTTGTCTATTTATCATATCCATGCCCCTCATAATTTTGTAAACCTCTATAAGGTCTCCCTTCAGTCTCCGATGCTCCAGGGAAAACGACCCCAGCCTGTTCAGCCTCTCCCTGTAGCTCAGATCCTCCAACCCTGGCAACATCCTTGTCAATCTTTTCTGAACCCTTTCAAGTTTAACAACATCTTTCCAATAGGAAGGAGACCAGAAGTGCACGCAATATTCCAACAGTGGCCTAACCAATGTCCTGTACAGCTGCAAGATGACCTCCCAACTCCTGTACTCAATATTCTGATCAATTGGGAGCCATTGGGAAGTAGTGACCATAATACAATAAGCTTCAATCTGCAATTTGAGAGGGAGAGGGTACAGTCGGAAGTGACAGTACTTCTGTTGAATAAAGGGAACTATGGAGCAATGAGGGAGGAGCTGGCCAAAGTTCAATGGTGCAATACCTTAGCAGGGATGACCATGGAGGAACAATGGCGGATATTTCTGTGTATAATGCAGAAGTTGCAGGACCAGTTCATTCCTAAAAGGAAGAAAGATCCCAGGAGGAGGCCGTGGCTGACAAGGGAAGTAAAGAAACATATAAAGTTAAAAGAGAAAAAGTATAACCTAGCTAAGATAAGTGGGAAAACGGAGGACTGGGAAGCTTTTAAAGAGCAACAGAGGATTACTAAGAAGGAAATACGCAGAGGAAAAATGAGGTACAAAGGTAAACTGGCCAA
>NC_057713.1:106707149-106736745 GCF_004010195.1 Chiloscyllium plagiosum | reverse complement strand
CCGAACCAGAGGACACAGTTTAAAAATACGGGGTAGATCATTTAGGACAGAGCTCAGGAGAAATTTCTTCACCCAGAGAGTGGTGGCTGTGTGGAATGCTCTGCCCCAGAGGGCAGTGGAGGCCACTCTCTGGATTCATTTAAGAAGGAGTTGGAGAGCTCTCAAAGATAGTGGCATCAAGGGTTATGGAGATAAGGCAGAAACAGGATACTGATTAGGAATGATCAGCCATGATTATATTGAATGGCGGTGCAGGCTCGAAGGGCTGAATGGCCTACTCCTGCACCTATTGTCTATTGTCTATTGTCAATAAAGGAAAGCATACCAAACGTCTTCTTCACTATCCTATCTACCTGTGACTCTACTTTCAAGGAGCTATGAACCTGCATTCCAAGGTCTCTTTGTTCAGCAACATTCCCTAGGACCCTACCATTAAGTGTATAAGTCCTGCTAAGATTTGCTTTGCCAAAATGCAACACCTTTAACTGTTTCAAGACATCCAGGACTTCCTCCTCTAATCTGGATTTTTCAAGATGTCACCATCTATTTCACTATAGTCTATATCCTCCATAAACTTTTAGTATCTCCTCCATTTTCTGTGGCTCCACACAAAGGCCGCCTTGCTGATCTTTGAGGGGGAAAGTGAGGGCTGCAGATGCTGGAGATCAGAGCTGAAAATGTGTTGCTGGAAAAGCGCAGCAGGTCAGGCAGCATCCAAGGAACAGGAGAATCGACGTTTCGGGCATTCCTGAAGAAGGGCTTATGCCCGAAATGTCAATTCTCCTGTTCCTTGGATGCTGCCTGACCTGCCGATCTTTGAGGGGCCCTATTCTCTCCCTAGTTACCTTTTTGTCCTTAATATATTTGTAAAACCCTTTGGATTCTCCTTAATTCTATTTGCCAACGCTATCTCATGTCCCCGTATACTCCTACTTCCTTTCTACTCTTCTAAGGATTCACTCGATCTATCATGTCTATACCTGACATATACTTCCTTCTTTTTCTTAACAAAACCCTCAATTTCTTTAGTCATCCAGCATTCCCTATACCTACCAGCCTTCCCTTTCACCCTGACAGGAATATACTTTCTCTGGATTCTTGTTATCTCATTTCTCCTATGATGCTTTTGTCAGTCACCTTAAAAATATGTCCTCTGGTATTTGATCCTTCCACTAATAGGAATAGTTTTTCCTTATCTACTCTGTCTAAACTCATAATAATTTGAATAACTGCTAGCGAGTTTTGAGAAGATTTGTAGCTCAGGTTGAGGTTCTGGATGTAGGTTTGCTTGCTGAGCTAGAAGGTTAATTTTCAGACATCATCAGTGAGCCTCCAATGAAGCACTGGTGATATGGCCCGCTTTTTATTTATGTGTTTAGGTTTCCTTGTGTTAGTGATGTCATTTTCTGTTCTTTTTCTCACGGTGTGGTAAATGGGATCCAAGTCCATGTTGATAGAGTTCTGGTTGGAATGCCATGCTTCTAGGAATTCTCATGCGTGTCTCTGTTTGGCTTGTCCTAGGATGGATGTGTTGTCCCAATCGAAGTGGTGTCCTTCCTCATTTATATGTAAAGACCCGAGAGTGAGTCATGTCTTTTTGTAGCTAGTTGATGTTCGTGTATCCTGGTGGTTAGTTTTCTGCCTGTTTGTCCAGTCTAGTGTTTGTTACAGTTCTTGCAAGTTATTTTGTAAATGACATTAGTTTTGCTTGTTGTCTGTACAGGGTCTTTCAAGTTCAATAGCTGTTGTTTTAGTGTATTGGTGGGTTTGTGGGTTACCATGTTGCCAAGAGGTCTGAGTAGTCTGGGAGTCATTTCTGAGATGTCTTTGATGTAGGGGAGAATAGCTTGGGTTTACGGATGTGTTTTGTCTGCTTATTTGGGTTTGTTCCTAAGAAATGGGAGGACTGTGTTCATTGGGTACTCATTCTTTTTGAATACACTCTATAGGTGATTTTCCTCTGCTCTTTGTAGTTCTTCTGTGCTGCAGTGTGTGGTGGCTCATTGCAATAATGTATTCCCTCTGTCAAATCTCCTTTGAACCTTCTCTATACACAGGAGAATGATCCCAGCTTCTCCAGTCTATCCACATAACTGATATCCCTCATCCTTGGAAACATTCTAGTAAATCTTTTCTGCACCTTTTCAGTAGGACTTCACATCCTTTCTAAAGTGATTTGGTAAAAATTAGGCAGGGATTCCAGCTAAGACTGAATCAATGTTTTATAAGTGTTTATCATCAGTCTCTTGTTTGTGTATTTTATTTATAAGCCCAGGAAACTATTTGTTCTTGGCTGCTTTCTCAACCTGTTCTGCAACCTCTTACAATTTATGCAAATATATCCAGGTCTCTCTATTAATTTAGTCATTTAAAATTGTTTGTACTTCCTCTTTCTTTCTATCAAAACATAGAACTTCATATTTTTCTGCGTTATGTTTAACCTGTCAGATGTTACCAATTCTCTATCATTTCCATGTCCTCTTGAAATTTCTCATGATTGCATCACTGCTAACTTTCCATTCATATTTTGTATAACTTGAAAAAAATTGATATTGTTTTCTGTGGATCCTGTTGATCCTCATTCCTGATGATGGGCTTATGCCTGTAATGTCAATTCCCCTGAAGTTCGGATGCTGCCTGACCTGCTGTGCTTTTCCAGCACCACACTCTCAACTCTGGCTCCAGCATCTGCAGTCCTCACTTTCTCCTGTCTGAGAATAAAAGAGGACAAGAATAAATGGATTATTTGAGTTGGCAAGCTGTAACTAGTAACAAAGGTCAGCGTTGGGGCTTCAACTATTTAAAAACTGTGTGAATGACTTGGGTGAAGGAAGAGGAGACTGAAGCGATGGTAGATGCTAAATTTGCTGATTGTACAAGGCTTGATAGTAAAGTAAATTTGTATGGCGGTGGTGGTCAGTCTGGAAGAGGGTATAGACTTGCTAAGTTAGTGGGGGAAAATATTGTTAACTGGAATATAATGTGGGAAAATGTGAACTTTTCCACTTCAGTAGGAAGAATAGAAAAATGTTATTTAAGTAGAGAGAAACTGTACAACTTAAAGGCAATGGCTTTGTTGGAATTTGTCGCAAGGCATATGGAATATTAAATAAGAAAAGTTATACTGCAGTTGTACAGAACCTTGGTGAGACCTGAATGCTGTATATAGCTTTGGTGCCCTGATTTAGGAAGTAATATGTTCGAAGCAGTTCAGGTAAAGTGCACTTGACTAATTCCAGGGATAAAAGACTTATGAAGAAGGATTGAGCAGGCTGGACCTATATCCACTGAGGTTTAAAGGACTGAGCAATGATTTTATTGAAAAATATAAGATGCTGGGGAGGTTCAATAGGATGGATATTAAGAGGATATTTCTTTTTCTTGTGATAGCAAGAACTAGGGCACACAGATTAAAAATAAGACATCTCCCTTTTCAGATGGAGATGAGGATTTTCTCTCTCAGACAACTTTATTTTGTGAAATTCTCCAGAAAGCAGTAGTGACTGGGTCAATGAATTTATTCACAGTTGCATTGGATAAATTTTTGATAAACAAGGGAATCAAAGGTGATGGGACAGACAGGAAAGTGGAGTTGAGACAGCATCAGATCAGCAATGCTGATATTAATGGGAAGCAGGCTCTGTGGTTCACAAATGACCCACTCCAACTCCAGAAAACTATTATATACCTACCTCCAGTTTGAAAAACAAGTGTTCACCCCATCTTCCTGTCCTTCAGCCAATTCATGCTATTACTGCCATCTTTATTTCATAAATTTCAGTTTTGCTCACAAACCTGTTATGTGGCACTTTATCATTTGCCATTGAGAAATCCACATATATGACATTAGTCACATTACCCTCACTGCCCCTTTCTATTACATCATTAAAATGTTCAATCACATTAAGCACAATTTACCTTCCGCATGTTCATTCTGACTTTCCTTAATTAATCTTCACTAGTCCAAGCGACTGTTAATTTTGTCTCAGGTTGTTATTTCTCAACATCTCCCCATCACTGTGTTAAATTGACTAGCCCGTAATTCCAAGGTTTGTTCCTACACTCTTATTTGAATAGTTATCACAATATTTATAATTCTCCAGGCCAGTGCCATATTTATGGAGGACTAAAAAGTTATGGTCAGTACCTCTGTAATTTCCACAATGACTTACCTCAGCATACTGTGAATGCATCCTATCCGAACTCATGATGAGCTTCCTACTTTAAACACAGCTAGCCTTTCAAAACCTCCAGCTTAACACTTTTTTGACCAATACAGTCTCTTAAGCACCTATTCATTTTGGTGTGAATTTGTAATATCCTCTTCCTTGGAATATAGAGGTGCAATGCTCTCATTTCGTGTATTCTGTGTTGGTCCTCTGCCTTCATACATACATCTCTTTTGTCATCTCTAATCTTAAATGCTGAAAGAAGACATTTTGATTTCATTATATACCTTTTTTTAAATCAACCTGTTCAGAGATGTTATCTCCGGAGTAAGTGGGACTTGAACCTGGGCCTCTCAGTCCAGGCATAGCGACACTGCTAATTTATATTGGAAAATAGTTTATTCTTATACTCCCTCCTCACCCTCTAATTGCCCTCTACTGAAATTTCTATTTGCAACTTGGTTTTCATTTATGTTGTTATTCTGACATTTGCCCCCTTTGAGCTTGTCTGACTCCCATCCCTGCTATCACCCAAGATTCTTTGTTTTTTGTTGTCCTAAATTTTCCTCTGTTGAGATGTGTGTACTCTCTGCCCAAACACTTTCTCCTTTAAAGGTAACCCATTATATAATTACAATTCAACTTGCCAGCCTTTTGTTCCAATTTACCCAGACCAGATCCATTCTCAACACACTGACATTGCCTGTATTCTATCTAAACATTATTACATAATGTTTTTCCATTGATAATCTCGAGATTTAATGATTACAATTCTTGAATTGGCACTGTACATGTTTGTTCTACTGGACTCCATTCCCCAAATGAGATCCAGCATGAGCTGGAAATGTACTGATCAAGAAAGTTCTTCCAGTGTCTGTGCTTTACACTATTACTATTGCAGTTCATATTAGGATAATTGACATCCATTATCATTTCTCTCTATACCTTGCTTATAGATTCACTCCTTCATGGTCATCTTAATAGCCAATGAGTTATAGAATGCATCCAAACTGGAATGGCATCTCTATGATTTTTGTCTTGTTCCCACACTACTATATTCTCTTCAGTCAGTACACCACAAACCGCTTTCATTCATTCCGTTTCTTTCCTGAGCATAATGCATCCAGGAATATTTAGTTCTCTAAACCCATCTTCTTTGGAGCTAAGTGCATAGTATCATTTTCCCCCATGTGTCTAATTTGTGCCTGGAACTCGTCAACCTCATTTTCTGCAAATCTTCTTGTATTCTGTATTTGTCTGATCTTACCCAGCACCTAACTTTAATCTTATCTGTCTGTCTCAATTCCTTGTACATCATGGTTCTCCTTTCTAATTCCACTCCCTAGTTGCAATTCGCATAAATTAGTTTAAACTCTCCTCCAGCATTGTGGAACTTACAATCCTCCAACTCCCCCTTCCCAGTGAGGACATTGGTCTCAACTTTATTGACGTACAACCTGTCCAACCTATAAAGGTTTCACCTTGAGTCCCTTCCAGATCTGATCTAAATGCCCCAGGAATTGAAGTCCTTTCTCTTGTATCATGTCTCCCACCCAGCATTGAACTGCTTTATACTTTTTTACAAGGGGACATAAGTTTCAGGTGAAGGGTGGAAGGTATAGGGGGGATGTCAGGGGTAGGTTCTTTACCCAGAGAGTGGTGGGGGCATGGAATACGCTGCCTGTGGAAGTGGCAGAGTCAGAATCATTGGTGACCTTTAAGCGGCAATTGGATAGGTACATGGACGGGTGCTTAAGCTAGGACAAATGTTTGGCACAACATCGTGGGCAGAAGGGCCTGTTCTGTGCTGTATTGTTCTATGTTCTATGTTCTATACTCTGATTCCTCAAATCTCTTTGAGCTTTTACATTTGAAACAGAACAATGACCCATTGAGTTTATATATAATGTTGCATGTATAGAACAAGAGGTGGAATTTTACAATCTCCTACTGCTATGTTTGAAGTCAGAGTTCTCGTGAAATGCAGAGTGAAGCCTGCTCACTTTGCACCCACCCGTTCTGTCTTCTGTTTTACAGGCTTCATTGAAGATGGAATATCCAGCCTTGAGTCTATTGAAGCCCTTAAGGTGGCCAATCTGTGTTTGCTAGTGTGTGGCACCAGTGGTATTCATAAAATTATGAGCTTTGAGTGTCTGTTTACAAATCTCTTACTCAGGTCCCTAAAGTCTATCTGAAGGATGGCATTTACCTTTCCGCCTGTGTCATTAGTACATAACAACTTTTACTTTCCCTCTCCCTGTTCTTGCTCCCCAACCCACCTACCCTCAGAATATTTGAAGTGACATCCAGGACCATGGCACAATGGAGTTAATGCAACATTCTAAAAGAAAATCTGCAGCTGCAGGAACAGATGTCTGCTCCTCAACCAGTGGAAATCCCAGAAATATTATATTCCTATCTGTTTCCACCTGCAAAAGTGTTTCAACAGAATGTTGTCAACTTAATTTTAATGTTCTGATTTTTTTTGTCATTGTAACTAACATGCATTGATTAAAGGCAGATTCCTTCTAATAGGTAAATCTCACAGATTGTTTGCATTTGCCCCTGGGAAATGTAAGCTGTGCCTTAATTATATGCATTTGACAGCAATATTTATGAAACTTATTTCCAGCAATGTTGTACCATTTTCAAATTTATAAGCATTACAACAAGTACACTAGGAATATAATATTCATGTAATATTCACCAATCAGGGAATAAGGATTTGATGGCTAAGAATGTTGACCACAATTTTACCAAAGTTACCTCTCATGTTTGTTTGAACAATTTGAGATTGAAAAGTGATCTGTTGAATTTATGTTGAATGTGTTCAACGAGAGACAGAAATTTACAATCTCCCACTGGCATTTTGAAGGTGAGGTTCTCATGAAATACAGAGCAGTCTGCTCGCTTCCTACCTACCTGCTCCCCAATTGTTCTCCTAATTTACAGGGACTGTGGAGGTGTTGGATAGACCATCTAGCCTGGGATCCTTCAATCGTCAATTAATGGAGTTAGGAGAGACACACACCAAATTGATAACCCTGCAGCTCTCACTACATAAGCGTTTGTCTGGCAAGTGGGGTGTACCTGATTTGGTTGTTCCCTGTGTCTATCAGAGACCCCCATGCAAGGCTACATACCCTTTAACCCTCTTCCTCTGACCTCTCAAACCCATTACCCCTTAGCCAATCCCCACGACTCTCACTGGGGCCCAGCTGCAATCAATGCCCCTCTGTCACATCAAATTCATCTTCAGTCTAGCCTCCATTGGCTGTACCTCTTCAGGAATTAACTGCATGCTATCATGCTTCAACCTGGTGCTGCTGGGATTGTAGAGCTATCAGCCATGGATGGATTAGCCACTAATCCCCCAAGGCAGGGGACCCTGCCCAAATGGGGGACAGAAGTCTCGTCCTCAGCCAATTAATGACCCTCAAAATGTAAATATCTGCATGGCAGACATTAATGGTGGGGGTGTGTTTCCCAGTTACCCTTCAGGATGCAGAGTGGGAAACCTCAGCATTTAACGAGTGCAGTGCACAAAATTGGTTTCAGATGGAAAAGAAAAATAATGATATTCATCGGAATACATATTGAAAGGAGATGAGAGTACTCTACCAGAGAATAAAATTCTCTTTTTTTTGATGTTTTAACACCGTAGGTCACGGCATCTTCTACTTGTGTAATTCTTTATTGTGAGAATGTCTGAAAAAGACGCAGTGAGCCAAGAGACTGCAGAGGAAGTTGGGACTGAGCAAGATGTTGAGATTTGTCCACCCTCTCCAGAGACGTGCATCATTAGAACTGCAAGCTCAGAGGTAGAGGAGAAAGAGATGGAAAAAGATGATAAAGCAAATGACGCAAAGGCTGACCATCAGGTGAGCTGGCCCATAAGATAATACCATCTGTATTCCCAACTGCTGATTCTATTGAGTACTGGTTTTACACACATAAAACATGGGGCAGTCCAGCACAGGAACAAGCCCTTTGGCCAACGATGTCTGCACCAACTATGATGCTTTCTAAACTAATCCTGACTGCCAGCGCATAGTCTGTATCTCTCTATTCCCTGCCTATTCATTGTCTGTCTCAAGGTCTCTTAAATGTTACTATCATACCTCCCCTGACAGCATGTTTGAGGCCCCTACCACACTCTGTGTGAAAATCTTGCCTTACTATCTCCTTGGAAATTGCCCCGTCTCATCTTAAACCTGTGCCCCTTTGACATTTGACATTTTCACCCAGGACAAAAGTCTCTGACTATTGACCATGACTATGTACCTCATAATTTTATATAATTCTATCAGCCCCCCCCTCAACTTCCAATGCTCCAACAAAAGCAATCCAAGTTTGCCAACCTCTCCTTGTAGCTAACACATTCCAATCCAGACAACATCCTCATAACCTCTTTTGCGAACTCTCCCAAGCTTCCACAATCTTTCCTGAAGTGGCAAACAGAACTGCATACAAGTATGGCCTAACTAAAGTTTTGTACAGCTGCAATATTACTTGCAAAAGTTTATACTCAATGCCCCAACTGATGAAGGTAAGCATGTTTAATGTCTTCTATACCACCTTATCGACTTGCTTTGCCTTTTCCAGGGAGCTATGGACTTCCATCCCAGCATCTCTCTGTATATCAATGCTCCTAATGGTTCTGCTATTCACGATATACATTTCTCTTGCAATTAATCTTCCAAAATGCATCACCTCACTTCTGTCCAAAATAAACTCCATTTGCCATTTCTCTGCCCAATTTTCCAACAGATTTATGTCCTGCTGCATCTTTTGACAACCTTCCTTATTATCCAAATCCCCACCAGGTTTCATGTTGTTTCCTGTTTTACTAATCAGACCACCTACATTTTCATTAAAATTATGAACAACAGATATTCCAGCACTGATCCTTGTGGAGTACCACTGGTCGCAAGACCTCAGTCAGAAAAAGAAAACACCCCTCCAAAACTAACCTTTGTTTTCTATGACAAAGCCAATTTTGTATTCAGCTTAGCAACTCACTGTGAATCCCAAATGACTTAATCTTCTGGAACAGCCCATTGTGCTGAACCTTGTCAAATGCTTTAGTAAAATCCATTCTCGACAACATCCACTGTCCTATCCTCATCATTCAAAGTACAGGATCGTTTCATAATCCCCTTGTATATACTTCACCTATGTTGCAAACTTATCAATTGGAGTTTCTTTTACAAATTAAGCACAAGCTTTGGTTTTTGCAAGCAATGTTAGTTTTGCATTATAGTTTTTAATGATATCTGCTCTTCTGAAATTGGCTCGGAATTGTGGTTTTAGGCACAATTTGGAAAAGCACTTTTTGGGAGTACTGTGTGCAGATAAGAAAATTTTACATTTATCCTCAAATTATTTCTTTAATCATAAATGTACAAACATGTCTGTGTGTATTGAACTCACTGTAGAATAGGCTGTAAAAGTCTTCATAATCAATGAAATTATATTATGATATATAATTGAAACAAAAATCATGCTATTAAAACCACAAGATTTCTAATGTTTCTGCCTCCTTTGATCAGTAAGTAACAGTTGTTTGTAATTTGCTGCACAGAAACGCTCAGGAAACCAAGGGCAGCAGAGGAAAAGAGCAAAGGTAGAATCAATCTTCAATGCATGTCAAAGTGTAAATGATTTAATAACTTAATATTCACCCAACTGTTCTTAGATGTAGCAATGATGATATGCCAATCTTTGTAGTGTGAAAAATGTTAAATTAGAACATATGTGTTTTGGTGCAGTACAATTTAATGCTGGGTTTCACATTGCTGCACTTGCTTTGATTCAACTCATGTTGTTGAAGTATCTTACTTTGTTATCAGATAAAAAGGATATGTTTGCTTTACATCTGAAGTTCATGATACTTTAATTCATCCCCACACACCATATTTGTTTACAATAAATGTGCAGTTTTATAAGTTATCACTATCAAACACTGAGACAAACTTATAAAAGCAAAATGCCGCAGATGCTGTTCTAAAATCAAAACAGAAAATACTGGAAATACTCAGCAGGGTCAGCCAGCATCTATGGAGAAAGAACTAGAGTCAAGGGATGAAATCTTCTTGCTCCTATAGAAGAGGACTTCCAGTTAGGTGTTTTTGGAATAGGAACATTGAGTCATGAGGGGGGCATCCTCATGTTCTTCGTCTGAAAATGATAGAACCCATCCTTTGAAGTATGCAAGCCCCCTGGATGACTGCTTCCAGGAATATCACCCAAATCTGTCAGAATAGGGTTGGGACATAGGCAATGAGCCTGAGTCAGCACCATTTCTAAGGACAGAAGATTTCATCCAGTATTTCAGATCAATGAATAGTTCTTGTCAAAGATCATCAACCTTAAACATTAACACTATTGCTGTCTCCATAGATGCTGATTTGCCTTTTGGGTATTTCCAATATCTTCTGGTTTTATTTGAGTTGGAAGTATTTTAATCTTGGTTAAAAAAAAGACAAGTATAGAATCTTGGATAGTATGCTCTTTATTTTCCTATATAATTTTCAAAACGTAATATAAATCAAAGTAGAAAGTGGTGGATGTGCAATTTAGGATCCACCTACAGCTGTAATGAGAAAAGATTGGTTAAAGGGTCAGATATTGACCATTTTTGTCAAAACTCCCAATAAATTGAGGGCTGTTCAATTAGTACCAGAATCTCAGTGTTCAGACTTACACTGGACTAATCTTTTAATACTATAGGATTGAGTCAGACCCATGTATTGGTGGAGTAGCAGAAAGCATAAGGGACTGTCAAATAATACAGGAGAACATAGATAGACTGGAGAGCTGGGCAGTTAAGTGGCAAATGGAGTTCAATCCAGGCAAATGGGGGATGATACATTTAGGCAAGTATAATTCTAGAGTGAATTATACAATGAATGGAAGAGCCTTGGGAAAAGTTGATGAGCAGAGAGATCTGGGAGTGTGGGTCCATTGTACCCTGAAGGTTTCTGCACAGGTGGATGGAGTGGTCATGAAGACATATGGCATGCTTGCCTTCATTGGACAGGGTATTGAGTATAGAAGATGACAGGCCATGTTAAAATTGTACTAGACATTGGTTCGGCCGCATTTAGAATACTGTGTACAGCTCTAGTCGCCACATTACCAAAAGGATGTGGACACTTTGGAAAGGGTGCAGAGAAGATTCACGAGGATGTTGCCTGGTATAGAAGGTGCTATCTATGAAGAGAGGTTGAGTAGGTAAGGTTTGTTTTCATTAGAAAAAAGGAGATTGAGGGGGCACCTGATTGAGGTATGCAAAATCATGAACGATATAGACAGAGTGGATAGAGATAAGCTTTTTCCCAGGGTGAAGGATTCAATTACAAGAGGTCATGCTTTCAAGTTGAGAGGTGAAAAGTTTAAGGGGGATACACACGGCAGGTACTTTACTCAGAGGGTGGTGGGTGTCTGGAATGCGTTGCCAGCAGAGCACGGTAGATTCATTTAAGATGCATCTGGACAGATACATGAGTAGGTGGGGAGCAGAGGGATACTTGGATTGGCTCAGGCTTGGAGGGCTGAAGGGCCTGTTCCTGGGCTGTAAATTTTCTTTATTCTTTGAGCACTTCCTGAGTGCATTGGCATTGGCATTTGCATGTTAGCTGCTACTCCTGACCCAAAGCCCATCACTTTATTTCTACTTTTGCTGACATTTTATTTAATCTTTTCCTGTATTCCTCGTGTCCTTTCTGTCCATTATCATGCCACATTTTACCTCCCCATTCTCACAAACTCTGGTCTCTTATTTCCTTTCTCCAACTCTTCAGTTCTCTCCAAACATGCTACCCCAGATTGGTCTACTTTCTTGTTAGACAAGGCTGTTGCTCCCTCTGTGTCTCATTTGCATACTACAATGAATTTTCCAAGGGATCTAACACTGGTTCATCATGAGCAGCAACTCTAATCACCAGATCCCACTTTTGTGTTGACTTTCCATGCCCCCATCTGAAGTAAATCAGACCAACACCCCTCCTTTGACCCCACTGTTGATCCTGTGGGGTTGATCAGCAGATCCAGCTGGAAGCACTGTTAAGGTGCCTTTCTTTATTTTACAATTCCTCTTCTGATAAATTCTACTCTCTAAGCTCGAACAATAAGTGCCAGGAGATGATTAATAAGCCACTTGTTCATGGAAGTAACTAACACATATAAAAAGGATTGACACCACTGATTCGTTGCCTCTGCCACATCCCTCAAGCCCATCTGGACAAGTTACCTCTAATCCTCCCCACTGGCCTAGCCTTGAACTTGCATCTTTTTTTAGTTTCTCTCTGATCTTCCCTTATGGCCTCTCTGAGCTGATCTCATCCCCGAGACCCACTTCCTAAACCCAATTACTACAGTTCTAGAATAAATACCTTTCCCACCAAACTTTTTTTCCCCTTTTCTTTCATAGGATATTTGCATTGCTGACAAGGCTAACATCTGTTGCCGATCCCTAGTTGCCCTTAATCTTGGTGGCTTGCTTTGGCCATTTCAGAGGGCAATTAAGTATCGAACACATTTCTAAGTGTCTGGAGTCACATGTAGGGTCAGATCAGGTAATGCTGCTAGATTACTTACCCTAAAGGACATTAGTGAACCAGACAGGTTTTATGCCATTCAACAAGGTTACAGTGGTCACAATTAGACTAGCTTCCCACACTTAATGGAGGTGTTGGGGGCTTGTACCAGCTGGAGAGCTGCTATACATTCTGTGCCATTTCCTTTTGGAAAGGCCTGCTAAATTAAGTGCCAGGTACTTATCCATGTTCAGTGATGGTCCTCTCCGAAGAGCAAGGACTTCAGGACACGAAGACTACTCACTGAGAACTGCCAGTCAATCTGATACTGTTGACTGTACATTCCTCTGCATTATCACAGGGAGTGATTGCTGCTGTCAGGAATGCCAACTAGAGGCACAAATTCATTGAGAGATACAGACATGGTTGATGATGGGAATAGTGAGACTCGAAGGAGAGTCAGCAGCAAGAGCACAGGACTAGCTCTAAGTAGACCGACTCGCCTTTCTGATGCTGTGTCCCCTCCTCATCTGAGTGCCTTTGAATAAGCCCCCACCCCCATTTCATGCTCTGTAAACCTGTAAGCAACCCTGACAGGGTCTACCTTTAGGGTTTTCTGCATAGCGAATGCCCCTGCCCATTGCTGGCTGAATAGCCAGGGTTGGGGGTGGAGGGGAAGCAGGTAGTGAAATGATTCACTTGGCATTAATTGCCTACCTGTGTGTGTCAATTGGCAGAGTGTGGTAATGCTGCCCATGAGCCTGTCTCAGACTTACTTGAGTCCCCAGTAAGCATTTTCCTGGCGATGAAATACCTCTCCCTAACATCTAACTCAACCCAGAGTATGGGATTAAATTCAGCCCCTGGTGGCTATAATGTGGTTGGAACTACTTTGCAAGAATGAGACAGGGAGCTTAGAATCACTTCAGAAATAGCTAGACGCTATGTCAAGGGACAGTTACATTGTTTTTGGGTGGATGAGATTGGAAAGGTGAACTAGTCTTCACAATTAAATTAAGTTCCTTCAGAACAGAATATGAGGCAATCTTTTTTTTAGAATTTCTATCTTGTTACCAGCAATAATCTCAGAGAGTTGAAGCTGGCCATGATTCCAGATTGTAATTTGCAAGGAAGGCTAAGATTATTGATGAGAAATATTTCCGTTTTTCCAATTACTCCTGACATCTTCACTACAAATACTGCCTTATACTCAATTTCAATCTAAAATGCAGAGGTTTTCCTTTGTAGAATCATTGTTATGTGAGTTAACATTTATTATCTAGCTGTTCAAATGTTCTCAGTTCCAGACCAACTTTCACTGCTACTGCAAGGCAAGTGATTGCTCCTCTGGTATTAGCAACTGTTTTACACATACTTATTCAGGTGTATATGCAAGAGATCTATGGTATTA
This sequence comes from Chiloscyllium plagiosum, assembly GCF_004010195.1. Classification (NCBI taxonomy): domain Eukaryota; kingdom Metazoa; phylum Chordata; class Chondrichthyes; order Orectolobiformes; family Hemiscylliidae; genus Chiloscyllium; species Chiloscyllium plagiosum. Next base: position 106,722,625 of record NC_057713.1, on the reverse strand, counting down.
TTGTTGGATTGTTAAGCCAAGACCGAATTAATGTCCTCAGGATCCAGGTTGGAACCCCTCCATGGCAGATGGTGGAATTTGAATTTTTAAAAACATCAAGATGTAAGAATCTGATGGTGACCATGAATCCATTGCCGATTGTCGGTAAAACCTATCTGGTTCACTAGAGGGAAGGAAACTGCCATCCTCACCTGGTTTGGAATACATTGGACTCCAGGCTCACAATAATGTGGTTGACTCTTAACTACAATTGCTTCTGGGCAATAAACACTAACCTAGCCAGCAACATCCACATGCCATGGATGAATAATAAAAAAAAATTCATTGCAACTCAAGAGGATGGCAAACACGTGGATGTCCACCATACGCAGCTAGATCCTCATTAACTATTATCAAAGTTGCCATGACTACTCCACCCCTGCCAAGCCAAGGATAAGCACACCCATCTTTAACATCACTACATAATTCTCCCAGTCAGTTAGCGTTTTGGAGGGAGGATCTGGATGGGCTGGCAATAATTGCTTCAAGAAGAGGTCATGGAGGTTGATGTCGTGATGATTATTGTTCCTTGTGTCTGTAACTGACATCTTCCTTCTTTATCAATTATATGTAAATATGCTTAATTTGCCATTTGGGCACTCTAATGTCATTATATCCTGCAGTCTGTGCCTGATTACAATTACTATGCATGTATAGATGGAGACATCGTGTGAGTTAATTATGTGAATTTTGTGCAACTTTGCATGAATTCTGCACTCTCCTCCAACTTGCACTGAGGTAATATCTTCAGTGGTTCTCTATTCAGATGTAGTATACATTTTGCACCCAGTTTTTATAGGTGAATTCTGTAGATATTTCAATCAATCTGTCCAGACATGTAATGACATAGGTGGAGTAGATGAAACAAACATGGGCCTCTTGGCTCAGAGATAGGTTCACTACTTCTGCACCACCAGAACTTTCTATCTGAATTTAGCAGATATTTTCTATTCAATCCGTTCAGAGATGATATTACACACCTCTGGTCAGTGGTGTCAAGGTAGAAAACCAGGCAGGTAGCAACTAACCATGCACTCTTCCCTGGGAATCTATGTAGCATTGTTTTAAAGCAGCACTACACAAACAACTTTTTAGCCCTTTATTCCTTATTCCTTCCCTCAGAAATTTGACAGGGCATGGTACATTTGACTATAGAGAGAGTTTAAGAGATGGCAAACAATGGGGGAGATCAAGAATTTATTTAGGTTACTTGAAGTAAGAGCCAGCATTTGACAAATGAGCTGAATAGCATCTCTCTTTGATGTTAATACCTATAGCTTTGTTGTATAGAATTCACTACAGAATAGATGCAGCAAATGAATTATTTTATTTTACTGCAGTAAAGCACTGATTTCATTCATCGTTTATGCCTGAGTAACAGCGCAAATGCTTTATAATAAAAGCAATACAAAATATTGCACCTTGAAAATATGGTAGGAATAAAATTATGTTTATTAGTACCAAATGATTAGGTTTGACACATGAGAATACAATTGACTAAGACTTTACTTCCATCTTTTATGGGAAATGCGTTAATAATCATATTTTTCATAGAATCAATTGGCCATGAATGAAGCATGTGACATTTTTGTGGATGCTTTAGTGAAGTATAAATACACAAGGAACTGCTCAGTCATTATGAAGCTATAATAATGTTCCACTTGCATTTTTCTTATATCTAAATTTCAAGTAACCAATGTAAAGTTGAGTTGTCCAGATATGGAGTACCTATACCTCCACTTCAGTGAAAATGATTCTTAAGTAAAGATCTTCCGATCTTCGATAAAGAGGTCCTGTAAAATCAGTTTTTTCAATTTGAATATTAGACTAACCAGTGTAAATCACCAGGCTCTTGCTTCCTCACGTTTGTGAATACTCCAATCATTAGGCATTACTCCAATATTAATAGCTATAAAATCTATCAACTGGACTGCAATTTCTTTCTGAATATAACACACAAATCCTAAATAAGGCTTCTACAGTCAGATAATGAAAAACTCTTTTTTGATGCCTGCATTGTATTTCTCAGTCATTCCTAAGAAAATATTTATTTTTTGTATACTCAATTGTGGTCTAAAATATTCGTAGAGTCATAGAGTCTTACAGCACAGAGACAGGCCCTTTGGCCCAAACTGGTCCATGCCGAACAAAATGTCCATCCACGCTAACCCCATTTCCCTGCCCATGGCCCGTATCCTTCTAAACCTTCCTTATTCATGTATTTGTCCAAATGCCTTTTAAATCTTGTTAATATACCCACCTCAACCTCTTCTGCTGGTAGTTCACTCCATATGTGTGCTACCCTCTGTATAAAAAACGTTGCCCCTCAGGTTCCCTTTTATTATTTCCCCTCTAACCTTAAATTGATGTCCTCTAGACCTCGATTCCCCAACCCTGGAAAAAGACTGAGTGCATTCACCCTATCCAAGCATCTCATGATCTTATACACTTCTATAAGATCCCTCTCAGTCTCCTACACTTGAAAGAAAAAAGTCATAGCTTGTCCAAGCTCTCCCTATTGCTCAGACCCTTGACCCCTGGTAACATCCTTGTAAATTTCATAGCACTCTTTCCAGTTTAATAACATCCTTCCTATAGTAAGGTGACCAAAACTGAACACAAACTCCAAGTGGGGCCTCACCACCATCCTGTACAACTGCAACATAACTTCCCAACTTCTTTACTCAGTGCCCTGACTGATGAAGGCCAGCGTGCTAAAAGCCTTCTTCACTGCTCTGTCTACCTGTGACTCCACTTTCAGAGAAGTATGCACCTGAACTCCAAGGTCCCTCTGTTCCTTAAGGCCTTACAATTCATCATGAAGCTTCTACCTTGATATGACTTTCCAAAATGCAAGAGCTCACTCTTATCTACATTAAACTCTATTTGCCATTTCTGAGCCCACTTCCCTTGCTAATCAAGGTTCTGTTGCAATTTCTGACAACATTCCTCACTATCCACAATGCCGTTGATTTTAGTGTCATCTGCAAACTTACTAATCATGCCTTGTACATTCTCACCCAAATCAGTAATATTGATAACAAATAACAATGAGCCCAGCACTGATCCTGAAGCACTCCACTAGTCACATGGCCTTCACTATTGACATCACACATTAGAAGGTCTACTTAAATCCTAGTTTTAAAAATGATTTTGTAATTGAGGTTTTATATTTAAACTTCTATAATATGGATATAAATAATTTGTATTTTGCAGAACTGTTACATGTCTCAAATGATATAATTTATGTTTTTTTTAGCTTAGCCAGACAAAATACTATCTGTTTAAAACAAATTTCAGGCAACTGAATATTTTTTGAGAGACATCCATCATTTAGGGGAGAAGTGAAGGGGCAATTTTTCAAAATTGGCTGGTGGTTGCTTGGAATGCATTGCCAGTGGAGGTGGTGGAAGCAGGTATGTTAGCAACCTTTAAGAAGTATCTTGATAGACACATGAACGCGAGGCGAACAGAGGGATAGGAACTGCACATAGGTAACAGGTCTAAATATGAAGTAGGAATCAACGCAGGCTTGGTGGGCTGAAGGATCTGGTCCTGTACTGTGTTGTATTGTATTGTGTGTGTTGATAGTGGGGCTCTATGTTATCTGAAAAAATCCATCTCAATAAGGACCATCTAGCTTTTGTAGTTAACTTTATGTCATTCAGATATTAATGTAGAAAGGCTGCCAATTGGATGAGCAGGTAAAAATAGCGTGTTTTATTGCAGAACCATCAATGGTGTGTCACATTTGAAATTACACTATTCAATATTGTATCCATTAGGGAGATATCAAAAGTTTTTTTTTCTCAGATAGCCAGGAAACTGTTGTTCATATTTTGTCTTTTTGAATGGTAGAATTGACAAAAAAGACAATAAAGATAAACAGCTTCTTTAGTCTGGAGTGTCAAAGCTTGTTTTCCGAATTGTACATGGGATTTTGTACATGCTATCTCTAGTTTCCGGCTTGCAAATCTATTTCCAAGTTGATTCAGTAAAAGGGGAGCCATTCAGTACTAATAAACTGTCAAGCAGAACTCCGTTCACAGAATCTGGATGGATTTAGCAAGACTTTGGATTATTATTATATTTCAGAGTGGCTTAAATGTTAGTGACATACTGTACTGTCAGTTAATGTCTATACTCATTTCCTTCTGCATAATTATACTCTTGTACATAACACTAGCTATTAGCTTTAGCTTGAACAATATGATTTGACAACATGACATTTTCCCCTTTCAGAATGGACAGGAGAGCATGGGACAAGCTGCAAAATCTCTAATGCAAATTGCAGAGTACTTGGGTAATTGTTACCGTTGAAATCCCATTCATGTTAGACATGAAAAAGCAAGTTTCCTTTCATAGTAGGCATTGGTCTACTTGTGGGAATTGCTTATTTGTCCCAAGCCCAAGCTAAAATATCAGGAGAAAAGCCAAATTTCACCACACACATTTCTAGAAAATGAATCTGAATTGTGTAGGTTGTTGTTACATTATAATATTCTTATTTTGTTGTACTTCATATAGTTTATGTGTACCTGTTCAAAATTTGACACATCTGCTGATCAGCTAAAATCAAAGTTTTCAAAATAAATTTGATAATACAAAATATGAAATTTATGAGAAAAATGCATGCTAAAAATTCAGCCCAAGCATATAGAATAATGTTACATGTGAATCCATGTTTGAGCATCGCTTACTAAATAACCCCAAGTGAGTTAAGAAAATGCACTATACATGAACTTAAAATTATCAATTGGGCTCACAATGTGGGTCACTTTCACTTCTACAAGTTATATTTATTTAATTAAGCAACCTTTTCATCTGCTGAAGAAAGAATATATCTAGGCTTTGCCACTTCTTTAATTTATAAAAAGTTTGGAGGCAAATATTTGCTGATGCTTTTCCCATTGCAATGTCGGATTGGCTTGCCTTTTTGGAACTTCAACAAAAGCATGGGGTTTAAATGTTCTGTGGTACATTCTTCAGGGCAACACATCAAACAGTCAAAGTTGATTTGTCAAACCATCAATAGCTTTTCTTTCTCAGGCAGTATAAATTATTGTTCACTTTGTAATTTGGTTTTACTGTATCTGTTTTGCTGAGTAAAAGAGAGAATGTCTCTTTTCTCAGTTGCTCTCTTTTTGATCATACACCTCTTTCCCATTTCCACCTCTCTTTCTACACAGTTCTGAAAAAATAGCTTGTATATTGTGGTTTGAACAATACTGAATCTGATCTCATCTAGAACTAGCAAAAAGTATAATGCAGAATGTCAATTAATTGATCGCATCAATGCTGTCTCTTTGCTCGAGATGCTGAAAACTAAAATCAAAACTCTCTCATTTCAGCCCAAAATCCTGTATTTTACTCAGCTTCAAACATTTTCTGAACAATGCTTTGGTGTCTGTCTCAGCTACCTTTTGCAGTCATTCTTCTAATCTCTCTCAATGGTAAATTTAAATTGATTATCCTTTGCCAATACCCTAACTAGAGGAAATGATCTTTCCCTACTCAAATTTTAGGATGGGCACAAAGATCAGTATTTGCTTAAAAATGAATGAAAATTTAATTTCTCCTTTAAATCAGTTTTGGTTATCTACTTTTACAGTTGTGTTGTCCTAAACCTAAATCACTGAAAACTCATGACAATTTACCATTGAATGCTAATTTGGAAAGGGTCAGGTAGTTTCTCACAATTACTTGAAACAAAATAAATTGTTCACCTCTTAACACAGATCTTGGGGCCTGTCACTCTTTTTTATATTCAACTAGTGTTGAAGTTTTGCTTATCTGAATAAAAAACATGTATACAATAAATTTTCTCTGCAGGAAATTCCAAGATTAGAGCCCACACAGTATTTGCTTTCATTATTTTGGCATGTGTTTCTTCATTTAAACTTTATTTAGAAAGAAAAACCCTTCCATTTGAATTATTTGGTCCTATTACTGAATTGGAAATATGATGAGGTAACCTTGTTTTATTGGAGACTCATGACGCATCATTAGTTTGTTATGATATACTCAAAGCTTTAGTGACATGCTTTATTCAAGAAATGTCAAATACAGGTTAAAAAAAAACTTTACAGTTTATTTCGTGGCAACTTTCTTTTAGGTTCATAGGAATAGGAGTAGCCTATTTGGCCTGTCAATCCTGCCCAGCCATTCATTGCAATCTTAGCTGATCTACCACTTCAATATCTCTTAAACATTACTTCTTCATAACATAGTACACCAATGGTAATCAGAAATCTATCAATCTCCAACGTAAACATTCTCAAAGATTAAGCCTCCACATTCCTTTGATGCAGAGAAAGATTTACACCACTCTGAGAAAAACAATTTCGTCTAATCTCAGACCTAAGTGGAATTCCCCTTGTTTTAAAATTGTGCTCCTTGGTTTTGAATTCCTCAAACAAGGGAAATCTCTAACCTACATCTACCCTATCTATTCTTTGAAGCTTGAGAGAGTATCGGCTCAGTTTACCCAATCTCTCTTCACAGCATAGGCCCACCATTACAGCGTAAGTCTGCTGAACCTTCATTGCACTCCCTTTATGCAATATCTTACCTGGGATAAGGAGACCAAAACTGCACACACTACTCCAAATGAAGTCTATCCAAGCTTCCATGTGAGGGTAGCAAGACTTCTACTCCAGGACTCAATTCCTCTTGAAACAAAGGCTAATATTCCATTATCCTTCCTAATAGCTTGCTGCACCTGCCTTTAATCTTCGTTAACTTATCAGCAAGAGTTCCCAAGTCCCATTGTACATCTATAGTTTCCAACCACTTACCATCAAAGAAATATTCTGCATATTTATTTCTCCTACCGAGGTAGGTAACCTCATTTTTACACATTAAATTCCATCTGTCATTGTCTTTGACCATTCACTACACCTGATCCAATCCTGCTGAAGCTGCTGTACATCTTCTTCGAAGCATACATTCTTGCTGAACTTTGTATAATCTATGAAATTGGAAATCATGCATTTGGTTCTCAATTTCAAACCATTGTTAAATATTGTGAACAGCTGGGACCCAACTATTGATCCTTGTGGTACTATACTAATCTGGATCAGTGGTGCTGGAAGAGCACAGCAGTTCAGGCAGCATCCAATGAGCAGCGTCACAGCCTACCAATGTGAGAATGACCTATTTACTCCTGTTCTCTGTGCTCTGACTTAGCCAAACATTAATCCATGCCAGTACCATTATCTCCTATCGCACATCTTTTAATCTTTCGAAGCAGCCTCTTATCGGTGACCTTCACAAAAAGTATTCAGCAACCCGAAGCATACAATTTCCATTGACTCGCCTTTATCGATTTTGTAATATCTTCAAAATACACCAAGTATGTCAATCATCATTTTGCATTCACAAATCCAAGCTGACTATGCCCAGTCAGATCATTATCAATCATGTGTCTATTTATCTCATCATTTGTACCACATTGATCAGTTCCCCACACTGATATCAGGCTAACAGGTCTGTAATTTCCTGGGTTCTCTCTCCTTCACTTCTTAGATAGTGGGGTGACATATGCTACCTTAAATGTACAGGGATCATTTCCAGAATCTGTAGAACTTTTCAGGATATCAACTATCTCTATAACCACCTCCTGTTGCACGTGCCTTTTAAGTCATTGTTAGGTAATTGATGGTGCTCCTCAACTATTTCTTACCACTGTAAGATTTTTTTTCTTTGTGCCTTTCAGTCAGGAGCCAAAGGTAAACTGGTGAGGAGTCTTGCCGTTTGTGAAGAGTCTAACTTGCCTCTACCAACAGAACCCACTCCAGAGGATCAGGTATGGCTTTGATGATACTACAGCAGATTCGGTTCTCATTGTAATGCATGTAGTTCATAGAACTCTGTGTTGCTGGTTTTTAACTGTGCCACTTCCCATCCAAAAGTTTTGTTTTTCGATACTTGTTGTTCTTGTAATTTTAAAATGAGTTTTTTCTTTTGCTTATTCCATTCTTTGATTAATAATGTAGAATTTTTTCCTTCGAATACTGATCATTATTACCCAAGGTCTTCTCAGTGTTTCTTTGTACACAGTCTATGGTGCACGTTCTTGTTTGGCTCCTAGCTATTATGGAAAAAGGCTTCAGTGTCTGACTTGCATGAAAGCAAAGGCAAATTGGGAACAAGTAAGAAATCTGCTTAAGGTAAAAGAGAGATCAAAGAGGAAGAGACACGTAACTGCAGTTTATTTTATCTTCAAACTGACTGTAGAATAGTTAGAATCAAAGAATATTTTCCCAGGGTGGTGGTCAAATGGAGATTTCAAACTGAGGAAGGTTGAGAAGTGCAGCTTTTTTGCCACATGCTGTGAAGGAAAGCAATGAGACCAGTGTTAGTGTGCTTTACAACTGCTCTAGCTGAAGAGCTCAATGGCAAATTCAATCACAAGTATTGGATTGGATTTTTGATCCTTAGAGGAGATGACATCAGATTCGGAACAAGGTGCAAAACCAGAAAAAGGTATGGGTGTATAAACTCTCCAGTGCAGCCCTATGCCCCATTGATGTGTGAACAGATACTAGGGCTTACATTGCTTGTAAGTTCACTAATTGTGGCAGTTTAACACAGCAGAATGCAATTAGCAACCATCGAAAGTGCAGTCCGCAATTTCTTTTATCAGGCCTGGAGACCATGAAAGGTTGTGACTCTATTCCCAACTAAGTGGCCACAGTTCAGTGGAGCAGCCAGTCATGGAAGTGCACAATATTTACTATCACTGAATTAAAGGGGAAATGTTCAGGCAGGGGCACACAGTGGTCAATAAGTGTGCAAAGGTATTGAGGTAACTCTGTCAGAACTTTAGCACTGCTGGGGAGGAAGGGTGAATTTAGGCACAGTGGCCCTACAGGACAGTAACAAGGGAAGGCAATGCTACACGGTGATTCAGTGGTTAGCACTGCTGCCTCACAGCACCAGGGACCTGGGTTCAGTTCCTGCCTCGGGCAAATGTCTGTATGGAGTTTGCACATTCTCCCCGTGTCTGCGTGGGTTTCCTCCGGGTGCTCCGGTTTCCTCCCACAGTCCAAAGATCTGCAGGTTATGTGAATTGGCTATGCTAAATTGCCCATAGTGTTAGGTGCATTCGTCAGGAGTGAATGTAGGGGAATGGGTCTGGTTGGGTTGCTATTTGGAGGGTCGGTGTGGACTTGTTGGGCTGAAGGGCCTGTTTCCACACTGTAGGGAATCTAATCTTATCTACTCAGAGAGAGGTATGAACTGACAAGAAGGCCAGTGGCACTGAATGTGCATAGGTATTGAATGACTCTACTAGCCCTACTTGTGTGTTCCCAACCAGTTCCCTGGCAATTATTCAGCCTGCTTATTAAAGTTATGTCACACATCACATGCTGACATAATTTGTGGTCAGGACCTTAATGCATTGTACTAAGATCCAAGATCTGAAATTTGGGATTCCTGTCCAAGATCCAAAATTTTGCTCTCTGGATCTGTGTAAGCAGTCTAAGGTCCAAATCTTAGCTAAAAATGTCAGTCTGTTAATTGGAAAATATGTATTAAAATAAATTTTGTATTAAGTATTCTGCTTGATAAATCTTAGCATTCTTTGGATCATCTTTCTCTTGTGTTTTTTTTCTATTCTTTTAATTACTGCGGGAAGAGAAGTTTGTGTAAATATTTTATTTCCATCATCTGTTACAGAGCTGGTTAACAGCTGCACTCTAAATTGCTGTGGTTTGATTCCACAACAAGTTGTGATATTCAGTATGGCATGCTAGACCAAACATATGTCAGAACTAAAATTCAATGCTGTTCTTCTCTGAGCACACTTTCTCTAATGCGAATGCAGCAAACTCCACTGAAAGATTAAGCAAAGAACTGGGGATGCTGGAGATCTGAACCAAAAACTGAAATTGCTGGAGAAACACAGTAGATCTGGCAGCATCTGTGGGGAGAAAACAGAGTTAATGTTGCAAGTCTGATGATTCTTCACCAGAACTGTCCAACCTTAGCCATGTCTAAACAATTCTGATGAAGTGACAACAGATTCAAAACATTAACATTGCTACCAGACCTGTTGAGTTTCTCCAACAATTTTTGTCTTTGTCCTGCTAAAAGATTGATTAATCTAAAGTTATTTCCATTTTTATTTTCACAATCTGATGTGAAAAGCCAAACACCCTTCAAAAGCTGCCTCAAACAAAATCCTATAACACAGGATTAATCTCTATTGTTTCCCATCTAAATTGCCCAGTTATGGATTTGGGTGGTGTATCTCTAGCATAGTTTGTAGTTTAATAGATTAAAATTGGACATTCTCAAACAGCTAAAGGGAAATGTCGGAAAGAGCCAGAAATCTAAATAGAAAATGGACTTCCTGATGGACGATATCTTACCCTGGTATATGCTCTCTCAAATTCGATCTCTTCTGATTTTGCAATAAAAAGTGGAAATCAAAGAGGAAAAGTGTATACTTATAAATGACCTGAACTGAACAATTCTATAATTTCTTAGTCTTTTGTTTTCCTAATGTGTGAGTCTCATTTACCAACTGTCCGAGAAATAAGGAATGTTTAAAGACGTGAAAATTCGTCAACATTAAGTTGTAACTGCTAGAAGTCCAATGAATCAATATCATATTGACATGAAGAAGAAGCAGCAGACAGTCTCACTCACTAAAATTAGGGACTTCACAAAAGGTTTTGGTCCTAGGTTTTGAAATGTAATTCCTAGATGAGAATTGGAAAAGTGACTATCCATTTTATTTCCTAAAATCACATTGGGAAAACCAAAGGGACATCATTTTTATTGCAGATTTCACATACTTTACATGACAACTGGGACATCACCATATCTCAAAAGTTAAATTTATAAATTGTTCCTGTTGAGAACCTCTTTGGAATGAGATGCCACTAGTTGATATTGACACATACTGAAAGCAACAAGACCAGTGACCATTCTGTCCAGTCTCATCTCTTGGGGATGAAGAAAAACAGTGATGAATTTACCACTCAAGTAGGACTGCAAACCTTGGATGATGGGAATTGTTCATGGGACTACCGCAAGTTGCAGTTCAAAGCATAGCCACATTGCTTTCCAACATTTCCGTTTGTTGGCTGACTTTGCTAAAATTATATGTATATTTTCAAACATGCCTTATTTTCAGGACAGTTAGAAAATGAATTTCATACTTTAGTAAACCAAACATCCAAAAGAAAATATGAATGAAAGTTGCATTGTATACATTTTTATTTCACAACAACATGAAAAGAGCTTGAATACTACAGAGCTTAACTTAGCAACGTAATTGTAAAGGCCAATGTAGTTTACTGATAAATAGAGAGAATCTGTTAAGGAAGCAAAATGAGATGCACTCTGTGCTTTATGCTCATAATTAGTGGAAGAATTAACCTACTTTTCTTCTTATTGTATTTCATCCCTTTGATAATATTTTACTTACTTTTGAACATTTAAAAATAATTAGTTGTCTACTACAGAACTTGAGTATTGGTGAAAGAAACACATCATATCAAAACTTATTGTCTTGTGCCCATCTGGACAATTTGGAAGAATACCAATTCAAAAAGAAAACAAGCACTTTTGCTATCAAAGAGGAAAGAGCTGTTTGGTTCACATGTTGATTCGGATAAGTAGAATTATTGCCATGGACAATACACCAATTAATGATGATTGGTAGTTTACTGCCCCTTGTCTTTTTTCAGCAATATGAAAATAATTAATGAGAAACTCTTGGGAAATCTTTTTCGCATAGAAACTGAAAATGCAGAGCTCCAGGCATTAATACTTTGTAAGCTAAAGCTCTCTGTGCTGTGGTTTTATCCTTTTGTATGTTTACTCGGAGTCATATTACAAATCTGATTCCTCATTAGTCACTCTATTTTCTTCAAAAAAAGTGAGAAACATTGTTGTATTCCATTTGTGCATTTGTAAGTTGTGATACTGTTTTGTAATATAAATTGGTGCATTCCACCAGAACTCAGTTTTGGATTAATCTGATCAATTTGTTTAGGTTACTTATCAAAACTGGGAAACTGCAGTAATTGTGTCTGTGAAGTTATCATTTTATTGATGTTCAATGTTTTAGTTTCACCTTTAATAAAAGATAGGCTCTCTATAAATGGTGATATCTTAGAAGCTAGAAGAATGTTTATTCAAACGTTTAAATGCTTTTAGATTTTGAAGTTTGGCAATTGGCTTCCTCTTTAGAAATGTTGGATTGTTGCTGAAGGACGTAAGAATAAGCATGTCATCATTTGCTTTAAAAGAATGGAATCTTAAAAATTGATGACCCGTTGTATTATCAACAAAAGTAAAAAAAAGAATGTTATAAACACTCCTACGTCAATGTTCGATGTCATCTTCAAAACAATTCCATTCTTCCTTCTATAAAATCTTTAAGTCCAATCCTGGCAGGAGCATACAGACTCAGCCCTTAAATAGATTGCTTCAAAGGTTGGGTAAGCTTACTTAACAGCACATCTCTATTCCTATAACTCTGTTCTCAGTTCTTCAAGCATGGGCTTTTTCATGTTGTAAAAATGAGTTTTATCATTTTTATGACCAGAAAATACAATACATCCAAAGAACTTTTCTCCAACTACCCATTTTCTCAGCGTAACATCCAAATAATTCTCTTTGCAAATGCAGTCTCTTGAATATTTTAATCACTCACTTCTTCCTACCCCACTTCCACACAAACAGTTGTAAGTAACCATGTTAACCCTTCTTAATTTAAAGACTGGCTCTGATGTTTCTTCTTTTCAAATTTTATAATTTTGTCATAAGTTAAATGAGAGTTCTACAGGTTCACATTCTCCCCTGGCTATGATAACTCAAAGATATAGTGACCCAGGAAAATTATGAATTTCTTCACTGCTAATGAATTGAACCAAACCTTTGTGTTGAGCCTTAGATTTTGAAAATGGTCATCATTTCTCCCTTGGATTGAGCTACTTTCCAAACCAGTTCTGAACCATGATGTCAACACTTATATTAATTTTGAGCACCACTTATTCTTCTTTTATGTACATTGTACAATAAAATCCATGAAGAATCTTCAGTTGAATTGACCTTAAACAATTATCTCTTACATCAATATTTGGGTGCTAAAAATATATTCAACCATGTTTTATGCCTAATTACATCTACCTTGGAATTGGTCTGCCAAATTTTGCACTGTTCCCTGCTGAATATTTTCTGAATTTTAGCTGATTATCATTTGATTGTTACCAAATGGGTTGACACAAGTTTCTGCAATGTAAAAAATAAGTCTCTCAGTTGTAACAGTTTGCAGCGTTGTTTGTAAGAATCTGCTGAATGCAGCCTATTGGAGTGACTCAAGACTTTAAAGTTATCATCTCTTTTTATTTGAAAAGGGTACGTAAAAACCTGCATTTTTTTTATCATCATGCCAACTTTCCTAGGTGATATTGCAGTGCACTTTGATACATGTCTGGGAAGACATGACAAAGATTTGCAAGTAATATTTTATGATGATGGAGAGCCTGGGAGAAGTTCAAAATCTTTGTATACATCTGTTAAATGTACCAGAGTTTAGATTAGAGTGGTGGAGGAAAAGCACAGCAGGTCAGGCAGCATCCGACGAGCAGGAAAATCGACGCTTTGGACAAAAGCCCTTCATCAGGAATGGAAAGCCCTCCATTCCTGATGCAGGGCTTTTGCCTGAAGCGTCGATTTTCCTGCTCGTCGGATGCTGCCTGACCTGCTGTGCTTTTCCAGCACCACTCTAATCTAAACTCTGATTTCCAGCATCTGCAGTCCACACTTTTGCCCTGTTAAATGTACCAGTTTTAGTTTTGCTTTGGTTGTTCAGTTTTCAATGTTCAGCTACTTAATGCTTTGAACTTTGACAAAACTAAAGCTTTAATGTATATAATCAGAATTTCAGCAAAAACTATGTTTTAAGATTGATGTCAGTTTTGATTAGATGTATTCACTGACTTTAGCCTCCCAGGAGGTGAAATTCAACTTCAGGGGTAGTGCAAAATAACAAGTAGCAAAGCAACCACAGAATTTACAACTTACCAGATCTCATTTGCCAGAGAAGCATATTCTATTTTGTTCTGGTATTGAAGTCAAAGTTTTCCCCATAATCACAAAATGATGGGCTACTTTAACCACGTGGCAACAATATCTGCTGACGTCTATGAGTGAGCACGGCATTTTGCTCCAATGCCTCTACAGTGTTGTCCAGTTGGATACAACTGCTGTCAAGTGATTCCATTCATATCAATTTAATCATAGCCAGAGAATCAGCTGCAAAGGTTTGTCTTCCTATTCCAGCAACCTTACCTCTTTTGTCACCCAAGTACCTACCATTGGGATCTCCAATTTCTCATTTTCATGCTGTACTTTGGCAACACCATGCAATGGCTCAGCATTGGTTTTCCCATATGTTCAGATGGTGTCCAGCTCTACCTCACCATCAGCTCTCTTGACCCCTCCACTGTTGCTAAATTATCAGAGGCTAATCTGACATACAATGAGTAGAGGTTTCCTTCAACTAATTAGTATGGAAGACTAAATCTGGTCTCCACTCCAAATTCCAATCCCTAGTTACTGATTCTATTCCCCATTCCATTCCATAACAGTTGAGTATTTAATCAGTCTGTTCACAATGTTCATGTCACACTTGCTCTTGAGTTGAGCTTTTCTCCTTACATTCATGATACCACTAAGACTGTTTATTTCCACCTCCTTAACATCATCAAGGATCTCCCATTTCTCAGCTCATTTGCTGCTGAAACATCTCTCTCTCCCACCTCCCAACCGCCACCACGTAGAGCCTTTCATTTCCTCGAAACACACTGTTTCAGACTCTTGGCAGGTCTCTCATATTCTTTCTCTGTAAACTTGATGTCATCCAAACCTAGGTGGTCTGTGTCTTAACTCACAATAAGTCCCATTTCCTATCATCCCAGGTTTGCTGAACTACATAGGGACATCCAATCCCTTTACACCTCCATCCGCCATGACCAGGGCCTCCAAACCCTCTGTTTCTTCCTCTCCCGACATCCCCAATAGTACCCTTCCACCGACAGTCTCATTCGTTTGGCTGAACTGGTCCTCACCCTTAACAATTTCTCCTTCGAATCCTCACACTTCTTCCAGACCAAAGAGGTAGCCATGGGCACCCATCTGGGCCCCAGCTATGCCTGTCTCTTTGTTGGCTACGTAGAAAAGTCCATCTTCCATAGTTACACAGGGACCACTCCCCACCTCTTCCTCCTCTACATTGATGACTGCATTGGCGCCACCTCGTGCTCCCGCGAGGCGGTTGAGTAATTCATCAACTTCACTAACACATTCCACCCTGACCGTAAATTCACTTGGACCATTTCTGACACCTCTCTCCCCTTCCTGGACCTCTCCATCTCCATTAATGACGACTGACTTGACACTGACATTTTTTA
>NC_057713.1:106637145-106706358 GCF_004010195.1 Chiloscyllium plagiosum | reverse complement strand
CCCCTCTCATTTATCTCTCCACTCTGCAGGCACCCTGTCTCTATTCCTGATGAAGGGCTTTTGCCCGAAACATTGATTTTCCTGTTCCTTGGATGCTGCCTGACCTGCTGTGCTGTTCCAGCACCATTCTAATCTAGACTCTGGTTTCCAGCATGTACAGTCCTTGTTTTTACCTACATTAGTATTAGTACCTACATTAGATTTTTAAGTTCTTGTCTTTATTCTGCATCCCCTCCATGACCCTCACCTTCAATCTACCCTTCATATTGCTGTTCTATCTCCTTTAACCCCACACTGTGTGAAATATCTACATTCCTCTAATTCGGGCCCCTTCATTATCTTCAGCTTAATTGTTTCACCATTGGTTGCTGTGTCTTTACTTACCTAGACTGCAAGCTCATGAATTTGTTCTTGTCTTTATTCTGCATCCCCTCCATGACCCTCACCTTCAATCTACCCTTCATATTGCTGTTCTATCTCCTTTAACCCACACTGTGTGAAACATCTACATTCCTCTAATTCGGGCCCCTTCATTATCTTCAGCTTAATTGTTTCGCCATTGGTTGCTGTGTCTTTACTTACCTAGACTGCAAGCTCATGAATTTCCTTCTCCCACTTCCCCACCTCGTTTCCTCTCTTAAGTCACTTCTTAAAACCTACCTATTTGATTAGACTGTTGGTCATTTGACCTCCTATTGTGGATTGAAGTGATACTTTGTTTTTTAAAGCTCCCGTGAAGTGCCTTAAAATGTCTCATTACATCAGAAGCTGACTACAAATATCAGTTGTTGTAGCTGCATCTTGCTCAGACTTGTGATGAGTCCATGGACTTATGCTTCAGAGCCTCAACAATTGATGACTTAAGACTTATATTACTAACCACAATCTTTACAGATCTAAATGAGAAAATCCAACAATAATCATTTACGTCCTTTTACTGAAGATCGAACAGTGATGGTAGGGGGCTAAGTAAGAGAGGCAAGAATGTAACGCAGAGTGTCCTTGTTATTTTATGTCTATCTGACTTTTACAATACTGCTATCTTTATGTGTCAGAATTTGAAGCTGTCTCTGAATGTCTATGATGCCCCTGCTTATTTATGCCTCATCTTTACATATTACACCTTAATTATACAACCCTCCCATAGCATTCTTCTTATTCAGGGGATGTGAATTTTGCTGGTTGGGCCAACATTCATTGCCCATTCCTAATTGCTTTTGACAAGATAGTGGTGCGCTGCTTTCTTTAACAGCTTCAGTCCATTTGGTTTAGGTACACCCATAATGCTGTTAGGGAGGTAGTCCCAGGATTTAGACCCAGAAACAGTGAAGGATAAGTGGCTTGGAGAGGATGTTACAGATGATGGTGATTGCATTTACCTGCTACCATTTACCTTCTAGATGGTAGTGGTCCTGGGTCTGAAAGATGCTATCTAGGAACCTTTAGTGAATTCTGCAGTGTGTCTAACAGAGTGCACACCGCTGTTACTGAGTGCCGGTCGAGGAGAGAGTAACTGTTTGTGGATGCGATTTTGAACTAGCGGCCGGATTTGTCCTGGATGGTGTCAAGCTCCTTGAGTGTTGTTGGAGCTGCACTTATCCAAACAGCTGCAGGGTATTATATTGCACTTCTGACTTGTGCCTTGTATATGGTGGACAGGCTTTGGGAGAGTCAGGAGAGGAGTAGCCTCTGCAGGATTCCTAGCTTTTATATGGCTAGTTTGGTTCAGAATCTGGTCCCCAAAATATTAATAGTGGGGGATGCAGTAATGACAATGCCATTATGATTAGATTTATTTTCTTGTTGGAGATGGTCAATGCCTAGCATTTGTGTGGCACAAATGTTACTTCCCTTCAGTTCTCTGCCTCTCTACAAACTGAGGCTGTCCTATGCAGGACCCTTTGCTTATATTTTTAAACTTGGTGGGGTTTGGATTCTTCCTGTAGATTGGCCAAAGGCCCAATTGACACCAGTATTAAAAAGGCTTGTAACTCAGAAGCAGGAAATTATATTCCCACTACTTTGAATTTGGCAGGCTGCTTGAATAAATCACTAGACGTGAATCATAGAATCATTTTGGCACAGCAAGAGGCCATTCGATCCATCGAGCCAGTGTGAGTTCTCTAAAACAAAATCCAGTCAGTGACATTTCCTACTACTTCCACATAGGATTGTAAGTTTATCTTCCTCAAGACCCCATCCAATTTCTTTTTGAAATAATTTATCTTCTCCACTTCTACCAGCCTTCCCAGCATCTTTTGCTCAAAACATTAAATCTCTTGCCCATAGTCCTTCCACCATCTGCTAATGACTACAGATTTGTTCTTCGAGAGAAAGTGAAGGCTGCAGATGCTGGAGATCAGAGCTGAAAATGTGTTGCTGGAAAAGGGCAGCAGGTCAGGCAGCATCCAAGGAACAGGAGAATCGACGTTCTCCTGAAGAAGGGCTTATGCCCGAAACGTCGATTCTCCTGTTCCTTGGATGCTGCCTGACCTGCTGCGCTTTTCCAGCAACACATTTTCAGCACAGATTTGTTCTTGTCTACCATTTCTGAATCTGTCATAATCTTATACATCTCTATCCAGTTTCTCCTCAACTTCCAGGAGAAAGCCTTTGGAGACTCCTTGGTGAGTCAAAAATCTGTCTACCTCCATCTTAAGACTATTCAGTGACTCTGTCTCCAGCATTCTGTGAGAAAGAGTTCTAAAGACTCATAACTCTATGGGACAAAAAAAAATCTCTTTGCTCTGTCTTAAGAGGAAGAGCTTTTTTATTAATTGTCGGCCCTGGTCCTAGTCTCTCCTTTCAGCATCCCAGTTATTTGTCAAGTCCCTCATGATCTTTTATATTTCAATGAGATCATCTCTTACTTTTCTAAACTCTGATCAGTGCACAATGCAAGTGCAGCCTGGCCAGTCTTTCATCTGTGATAACATCACCCCTCTCCATTCTCCAGCACCACCAGGTTTTATTAGTTGATTAAACATTTCCTAATTTGCTTCTGAGCACACATATCTTAAATAATGGGACAAAGACTATATATAATATTCCAGATATGGTTTCTCCAGTAACTTGCACGACTGTTGCAGAACATTTGTATTCCATTCCCTATGCAATAAACAACAATGTTCCATTTGCTTACCAAATCACTTATTGTACTTGCATATGAATGTTAGAAGCTTCATGTACCATGCTACTAAGATTCACCTGTGCATCAGATTTCTGTAATCTCTCCATTTAAACAATATGCTGTTTTTCTATTTTTTCTAACAAAGTGAACAATTTTGTATTTTTCTACATTACACTTCTGTCATTTGTTCGCCCATTTCCTGTGCAGATTCCTTATGTCCCCTTAACAACTTAGTTTCTTAAATATCTTTGTGTCATCAGCAAATTTAGCAATTGTTTGATTCCTTCAGCCAAGTCATTAGCTCAGTTGGCTGGATAGCTGGTAAACAATGCAAAGAGGTCCGAACAGCATGGAATCAATTCCTACACCAACTGATTTTGTTATGAAAGACTCTCCTTCTCAATTTGCACCCTTGCTTGAATCATGGTGACCCTCAGGTTAAACTGCTATCAGTCACTCTCTCTTTAATGAGAGAGCAGCCCAATACTATAATGAGACTATAAATAGTTAAGGTCCCAGCACTGGTCCCTGAGGCATTCTACTAACTGAAAACGTGTCATTATTTCCAGTTTCTGCTTCCAACTGACTAAGTATTTCTATATCCACACTATCATGTAGATACATTTTTGTAACCTTTGATGTAGCATTTTGCCAAGTGCCTTCTGTAAATCTAAGTACAACATATCCACAGATTCCCTTTATCCAAGTTGAACCTTCTTCAAAAAACTCCAATAAGTTAATCAAACATGATTTGCCTTTCACAAAACCATCTTGATTCTGCCTGACTAAATTGAGATTTTTGAATTGCCTGCTGTACCTTTCTTAATTAAAAATTTCCATCATTTCCAAATGACGATGTTACGTTAACTGCCATTTAGTATCCTGCTTTCTGTTTCCTCACCTCCTGTCCCTCCCCAAAACACATGCTACCTTGAATAAACGAGTCATATTCACTACTTTCCATCTAATGGTAGGTTTCTAGAATCTAGTGAATGTTAGGGAAATTTTGAGGAAAAAATAATTTAAAACTTTTTCAGCAGTCACTTCTGTTAGCACTAAAATGAAGCTCTGCATGTCCTGGAGATCTATCACTCTCCTCTTCTAATTATTTTCTCAGACCCTTTCCCTCAACTTGCTATTTCCTGTTCTTTAACCAGTACTTATTTTCTGAAGCTGACTCCGACCCTCCTGTTTCATGAGCCAAATTAAAGAATTTCAATTTGCTTTGTAAATTCATGTTCTCTTGACAGATGGCATCAAAAAATTCAATCCGATAGGTCAAGCATAATTTGACTTTTTGAAATCTGTGCTGGTTCTCTTTAATTAAGTCAATTTCCATCCAAGTACCTGGCTAGGAATATTCTTGGACTCTTTCTTGAATAACAAGTTTTCTTCCACTCTCTGATCCCCCATAATCTCATCTGTAGCCAGGAAATATTGGAAAATCATGGCAAGCACTTCTACTATCTCCACTCCCCCCTTCTTCAGCAAACTGGACCATACAATTACCCACTAAGTACTGTCTAGCCAATCTTTACAGTAAATACTTACAAATAATTTTTGTCCCATCTATTACTTGTATCATTTCCACTTCTCCCAATAATGTCAACAGGTTGTTTCTCAGTAAAGATTGTTAAAGTACTTACTAAGTATTCTAGGCTAGTCCTGTGACTGAATATATATTGTTGTCTTTGTCCCTGATAATCCTCTCACTATTTTTTGTTACCCATTTATAGTATGGTATACATGCCAATAAAAGATCTTTGGATTCCCCTTTGTGTAAATTACATATACAGAACAACCTAGATTATCTGAATTTTGGATTATCCGAACAAGATCTCAAGGTCCTGTAAAAATGCTATCCATTATCCAAACAATCCATTATCCGAACTCTCAGTTATCTAAACAAAATACACCCCGCCCATCTCATTCGGACAATCGAGGTTGTTCTTTACTCTAATTGACAATCCTATTTTCATCTAAAAGTCCCTTCTCAATATATATTTGGCCTGGTGCTTAATTAATGAATCCACTTGACATGCATTATCTTATGTTTTTTTGTTTCATCATTTTTTTTATCTCTCAACATCCAAAAATCCGGTAGTTGGTTCCTAGACCTCTCAACCTTGTTAGAATGTGCTTAGCTTGTACCTGAAACACCTCCTTCAAAGAAAACCCAATTATAATATTCCATTACAATTTTTTCTGTCTACTTTTGGTTCCATTTTACACCAACTTGGTCCTGTCTCATCTCATTGAAGTAGCCCTTGTCCAATTTAGAAACTTTACTTTAGCCTGTTCCTCATTCTTCTCCTTTACTATTCTAAACCTAAAGTATAATGATAGCTGTAACCTAAATGTTCCCCACAGACATGTGATAAAATCTCAATTCCAGGTAACAGATCCAGCAGTATGTCTTTCCTCCTTATACTAATAGCACACTGTTCAAGGAGATTCTCTTCATCATAATTCTGAATTTTGCTTCCCTCCTCATGCTATACATTATCCCATTTGAAATTTGGGCAATTTAAGTCTCTCAGTATCACTGCAATGGGGGAAAAGATCTTATTGAGGTGGCAACACTCCTGCGCCAGACTAGAAAGTTGAGAAAGTTTGTTGTTTAAGGGAGCCTGAATAAATCCTGTGGCAATCAGGATGCTGATGATCTGCCAACAGAGCTCCCTTTTCTCAAAGCAATGAGATTCTGTCTGCAAGAGCTGTTGGTCCTCCTCTGACTTACTAATATTGCCAATGGGAACAGTGGACTGGACCCAGCGTAATCGAGCAAAATGGACAAGACCTTGGAACAACAGTAGTGGGGTGAGGGAGACTGGGGACAGTCAGGAAGGCCCTGGTGGGTTGGTGAGGGTAGGGGGTGACAAGTTGACAGAGTGTTAGCCATTACTCCTTCGGGTCGTATTTACTGGGGATGATGCTACTTGGAGCGCAGGCTACTCAGTTAGCAAGGCCCCGCACTCCAAATACAAAGGGAGCATTCACCTGGCTGCCTCCCCATTTAGCAAAAGGTGGTGGGCCAGTTGTGATTGGGAAAGATACTTAATAGACAGGCCGCCTACTTGCGGAGCGATTCAGGGAGCACCTCTGGGCCACCCGGACGAACCAACCCAACCAACCTGTGGCACAGCATTTCAACTCCCCCTCCCACTCCACCGAGGATATGCAGGTCATTGGACTCATCCACCGCCAAACCACAACAACCCGACGGTCGGAGGAGGAGCGTCTTATCTTCCGACTGGGAACCCTCCAACCGCAGGGGATGAACTTGGACTTCACCAGTTTCTTCATCCCCCCTCCCCCCACCTTGTCTCAGCCGGATCCTTCCAGCCCGGCACCGCCTTCCTGACCTGCAGTCTTCTTCTTGACCTCTCCGCCTCCACCCTACTCCGACCTATCACCCTCACCTTGACCTCTTTCCACCTATCACATTTCCAACTCCCCTCCTCCAAGTCCCTCCTCCCTACCTTTTATCTTCTCCTGCTGAACACTCTCTGCTCATTCCTGAAGAAGGGCCTGTGCCCGAAACGTCGAATCTCCTGTTCCCTGGATGCTGCCTGACCTGCTGTGCTGTTCCAGCAATAAAGTTTCAACAAAGATACTTAATTGGTCACTTAACTTGCACAATTGGTAGGAGATTCACCCTCACCTTCCCTGCTAAAGACAGAAAGCCATTGCGCCAGTCAAACAGGAAGCGCACTTCCCTTCCAATTTATCTGTGGCCACTAACACCCCCTTAACCACATCGCCTCTACTATGGCCTGCCTCTCATCCTGCTCCTGCAGGCCTCATAAAATTCAGCCCTATAATTCATGCTCATTGATGTGATTTTCTTGGGGATTCGCTTGATCCTTCAATTTGCAGGCCTCTAGTGGTGTGAACATAACCAATCTTCTTGAGGCACAGCATGACTCCTTTGAATTGGTGCTTCCTGCCCTAGAATTGGTCCCAAGATCCTAAAGATCTGAAGCTTTCCCTCCTGCACCATGTCTTAAGCCATGCGTTAATCCTCCTTATCTTCTTATTTCTGTTCTTACCAGTGTGCGATACTGGGAATAAAGTAAATATTGCTACCGTAAGGGTCCACTTTGAAACTTCTTGCCTACTTTCTGAAAATCTCTAACTGAAAACTACAGCTACATGCAACCCTCTCACGTCATTCCTTGCTTGTGGAAAAATCACACACCTTCTTGAACTCTTGAGTTATTAGATACCACTGCTGTTGCCTTCTGATCATTTGCGAAAAGAATGGATTACAAAACCTGAACAAAGAAAATACAGTTTTACAGACTTTGCAAACGTTTTGAGGAAGTTATAAAGTTGATTCATTTTGGAAACCCAGGCAACATTATGAATTGACATTTTCAATTAGCTTTTGGCAAAGTGCTACATAAAAGGCTCCCAAACATGATGGAAATTTGTCATATTGACAGACTGGGTAAGGAATTTGAAAATAATCATTCATTCTAGATGCACAGTGCAGCTGATCATTAATACAGTTCCCACAACCATCACTTTTAGAACTGTTGCTCTTCATTTTATGAAGGAATTGGTAAAATTATCCAAGCTTAAAGACAATGAAAATTTGAGCAGGAGGAAAGGACTGTAGATCATAAAATACAGGTTGAAAGCAAATCAATAAGAAAATGTGTGTGTACCTTAGAGGTTCCCTTTAATGGAGTTAAGCATAGGTGATGCAAATGGAAATGGGCAAAATCATGTATATGAATATTGCATGCTCAAGATTGCTGAACGGACGAGGAAGCTTTTTTTTAAACCTGTGAATGGATGTGGAGATCACTGCAAAAGTCACCAATCATCCCTAAACATTATGATCTGTCTTCTCAAATACAATTGAAGGTTTCCTTGCTGTTTTAAAGGGGAAATAAGAATCAACCATATTGCTCCAAGTCTGGATTCACACGTAATCTGGGTAAAGCTGGCATTTTGTTTTCTGAAGGATGTCAGTGAACTAACTGTGTTTTAAAAACAATCAAATATTTTCATGGTCATCATTACTAATGCTAGCTTTTCTTTTCCACATGTATTGAATTGGAATTAAATTCTCCTTAATTCAGAAACACAATCATTGTGTTATCATGGTTATAGTGCACAAGCCATTTAAGATTCATAATTAGTGTTACAAGGCTATTTTAAGAGTTAGTAGTGCCTTATGATATTACACCATAAAATTATCAGAAATAGGAGATGGATTTGGCCTTTCAGCCCATTGAGGCTGCTCCATCATTCAATGGATCATGGCTGACCTTATTATGACCTCAACACTATTTACCTGTCTGCCCCTGAACTCCCTTCTTGATTCTATATCAGCAAGTCTTTTGAATGCCGCTCTCACCAGAGCCCCACCGTTGTACATCACCAATTAAACTCACACGATAATGAAAAAAGCCTCTGCAGTTTGTGTGAGCACCAAACTCCTCTAGCAATGCAACTCCATTGTGCATTGAATGCACTGGCTTCACTATTGGGATCAAAAGGATTTCGCCTTTAACCCTCTCACACCTCTAACCACCAACAGCAATACCAAACTGAAAATGTTTAACAACCTAATCCAATATATTAATCTTCATTGTTCATGTTCGATCCGCCAATGATGATACTCTTTGATACTAAGATTAACCCAATTTGCTATCTCTAATGCACAATTGTTAAGGCAGTTCAATATAAAATAAGAAGAACTTGCTTTTCTCTGTAAGTTGTCTCCATCGGTAGACTTGGAGAAAACTATGCCTAGCTTTGGGGCTTCCACATGCTAAGTATTTAGAAATATCTAGCTTTAGAGTTTTTAAATAGAATCCTTTTTGCAAACTAATTGGAGAGCCATGCCTAAAAGTGGAAGGCACTTGGGAGTAGAATGAGTTTTCTTACACAATTATGTTCTTCTCAGTTTGTTGAATATGTGCATGTATGGGTAGAACAGCAACATTTATGGGCAGGTGGATGGAATTCAATCCCCTGGCAGGATCTTCTGAGCACCAGCCGTATTTAAACGCGCCATCAGCATTTAACTCCCTGCAACAAGGAACATTATTCAATCTCTGCTTGTCATCCATAACCATTTCAGAGATGTTGAAGACCAGGCAAAAAAGACAGTGTCATGGTTCAGCTTTGCTTGCCTTGAGGTTCTCCTCGTTGTTCAGGTGAGAGAGAGGAAGTGCTTTTCCCTAGGGATGACAAATCCAACTGTGGCTGGACAGAGGTGACTGAGGAGCGCAGCTGAAAATAACCAGGCTCCAGTGCCACAAAAGCAGCTTTTTCAGAGAAGGCACCACTGTCTTCTCAATGCTTCCTGCCTCTATCTTGCCACTATACAAGATTGGTACTGGTCATCTCCATCAGATCCCTTCTGTACAATTAATGTCTATCATTTCATCCCAGCTACCAATATAGCACTGCGTATAACATAGTGCTACTGCTCTTAAACATTTCCCATGATTCACACTTAAAAGATACAAGGAAGTACAATACTCAGCAGCTTATACAGTACCAGCTCACTGACCTTTCTTGAAAGGTTCATGAACATATCCATCTGATGACGTTATAACCAAAGACTTGCATGGGCTAAGGACACGATCACAAAAAAGGCTCTATTTAAAGCCTCATAGGTATCTCAGGCACAAACATCAGGTATTGATTTGTTGATTTGCATAAACACCAGCTCTTTAATGACACTAAACTACCTTTCAAACAAAACCATTTGTCTCTTAAATGCTCCTCGACCACATTCTTCGAACTGATAATGCGCCCTAACAGTACAACTCTGGGATTGACAGCTGTATCTGCCAATGTGCACAAACCACTCTGTAGCCATGCTGATACGTTATGATGCTTCCCTCCTCTGCAGGAGAAGAATGTGCACTATCTTTATGACTGTGCACAGAGGGGGCTTTCCTGATGTAAGGTTCCTCAACCCCCTCAAGGAGTAGGCTGCTGAGCTGGAAAAAGAACAAGGCATATGTGCCTGTGTTGAATTGGAGGTTTCATATCTACAGCCAATGAATGAGAGAGTCTTGCAGCAGATACTCCTGGTTGCAAATCAAACGTCAGGACTTTATAAAACATTTTGTAGTGATCTCATGATGCAAACAAATCTTTCCATTTTTCTGTGCAACCTCTGGCCATGTCCATCTGGAGTAGGCTTGGGGTCATGTTCGGGTGAGCACAGCACTGACGAGGCACCAGAGCCAAAGGAGAAAGAAACATCCAGGTCTCTGACACTCAGAGGAATACTGGGTAACAGGCCCGTACTGAGCCCGGAGCAAGTAATGGGTCTCTGTACTCAGCTATTAATGAGCTGATGGAGATGCATAGACGAGCAACAGATTGAGCAGCAGAGGTGCCAAAGATCATCTCTACATTCAAACAGAGGGCAGAGAAGTCTGTCCAAATTCTGTTTGATGTCATGGCTCTGGCATACAAGCTGGTAACAGAGTCCATGGACCAGATGCCAGCTGCCATGTACAGCCAGGTTCAGCAGAACAATTTGTGTCTGATGGGTATGTGCTCAGACTTTCATTCCATCACTCAAATCATGGATGCATTCATTCTTCATGCTGGGTAGGAGCTAAGGGAATTTGACATAGCTCCAGTTGTTGCAACCCTTCAAGGGCTGAAGGAACATTGCAAGGAAGAAGGAGTGACAGGCACCCTGGGCCTTTCAACTCAGGACACTACAGAGATGGTCTGTCTCACCATCTCCCTTCAGATCAGGCTGGGGAGGTT
Source organism: Chiloscyllium plagiosum (assembly GCF_004010195.1). Classification (NCBI taxonomy): domain Eukaryota; kingdom Metazoa; phylum Chordata; class Chondrichthyes; order Orectolobiformes; family Hemiscylliidae; genus Chiloscyllium; species Chiloscyllium plagiosum. The sequence goes on along the minus strand of NC_057713.1, from coordinate 106,695,470 downwards.
GCATCTGTAGGAGGTCCCGAACAGGGTTTGCCCTCAGGGACCCAGGCCCAACAGAAAACCTCTGCCAAAATCAGCTGATGCCTGGTAATGAAGTATTCATCAGGTTTCCCAGTTGCAGCTAAGATGTATTGGAGGGAAATAATTATTGCAGTCACTTTGGGTGCACAGGTATAAACTTTCTGGAGGGCATTATACTTGAAACAAATAAAGCATTTTGTATGGCAGCCCGTTTGTTTCCTTCAATGTGTTAAGGTTTGTATCTATGTGTATTTTCCTTGTCGATCACCTTGAGGGGCAGTGATCACCCTGGACACTCACATATTAATCATTTGTGGCAGTGCACAGAGTGCTGGTTCTCTCATTCACTGCTATCCTTTGGAATCTGATTGAGTGATGGCAGCAAGTTCTGACTGCCACATGTGTACGGTCAATAACTCTTGTACTGAGCAAACCCTGCAAAAGCTGTAAATCTGATGACTCAGTCACCCTCACTAGCTGTGTCTATGGTGAACTGGAAAAAGTGCATGGCTTTCCTGTAGAGGGCATCAGTGAACTCCCAAATGCACCTGGGGGCTGCCTTTTGGGAGATGTCTCCAGTTTTGAAAGGAGCTGGCGCCCAAGAAGTTCAATGCAGCTGTGATCTTCAGCATCACAGGCCTTGAGTTTCACCTCAGGTTGCGCAGCTACAGACCCGCCAGTAGGAAGTGGCAGATATAGCTGGCAGCATTCATAGTCTTGCAAAGACATCACCCACAATATCTTTCACTCATTTACCTTTGGTGGACGATCTCTGCTGTTTGACAGTATTGAAAACGCTGGTTCCCTCTTTATACATGAATCACTCACACACTGCTGCATATCCTTGTCTGTGATTCTATAGCGATTGTTCATTTCTTCTTCTCTTTCTCCTTAATCGTAGTAAAGCTAATACAGCTGCTGGGTTGCATCAGTCAAACATCTGTCGTGGATATACCGATTCATGAGGAAACCTAAGGAATGAGATGTATGTTTCCCATTTAAGATCTTGATGTAGTCGAGAAATCCTTTGGCCTATTTGATGTTTCTCAATCTTGGTGGATTGCCTGCTCTCCATAGTGGAGGGCATCATCTATGACCTACTATCCCTTCCCAATGCCACCACGTGGCCTTGATCTCTATACTGTTTTCCATGCATCAAACAATTAGTTCATTATCTGCTGCAATACAGGGGGATTGGAAACACCTTGGAATCGACAGCCTACATAATAGTTTCATCCCCGTGTCCTTAACTTACGTTCACTGATCAGTGAATGTTCCTTCATTGCTGAATGTGGAATAACTCCACCAACATAGTCACTACTGATGAACCTCTTGACATAACCTAATGAATGATCAGACATGGTTGAGATGTTGATGTTTGAAGCTGTAAGAATTTATTTGCCTTTGAATTGAATGTTTCCCTTCAGTGCAAAGCTGTTAACTGACTGTTCTTACAATAATATTTTTAATTTCTGTTTCAATTCCCTCAGTTTTGTGTTTGCAGGGAGACATGCAAACAGATCTTGGGATCCTCCAACATGCACTGAGCATTCCTTGAGAGTTTTTATTTGAATAATAATTTAGCAGAAGATAATGACTGTAAATTTTTCCATCTTTTATCCTCCAACATCAGAGTGCAGTTTTCCTCCATGATTATAGATCGCCTTCACCTTTCCTCTGGTGACTTATCAAGCCCTTTTTCAATTTCTCCTTGTGGCTATCAACACTTTCACAAGCTCTCCCAAGATTTTGGCTCTTCCCCTGATCCCACTCCCATTCAGATTCCCATAATCAAGCTTTTCACTGTGCCTCGGTACATGTGACAATAAATTCAATTCAATTCAATTCACATTTACACCTCCTTCCCCTAATCAGTTGACATGCCTGTTCTGCCTTTCCAGTGCACCGACTTAGTCCCTCTCTCGACCTTGGGCGGCACGGTGGCACAGTGGTTAGCACTGCTGCCTCACAGCGCCTGAGACCCGGGTTCAATTCCCGCCTCAGGCGACTGACTGTGTGGAGTTTGCACGTTCTCCCCGTGTTTGCGTGGGTTTCCTCCGGGTGCTCCGGTTTCCTCCCACAGTCCAAAAGATGTGCAGGGTCAGGTGAATTGGCCATGCTAAATTGCCCGTAGTGTTAGGTAAGGGGTAAATGTAGGGGTATGGGTGGGTTTCGCTTCGGCGGGTCGGTGTGGACTTGTTGGGCCGAAGGGCCTGTTTCTACACTGTAATGTAATCTAATCTAATCTTCCTTGCTTCACTTGCCCCTATCATCATGACTTTTCCTCTGCATTCCAGTTTGCCATTTCCATTCCCCAGTGCTTCCAACTTTAAATTCAATTCCCTAACATCCTTTTCTCCCCAGCTCATCTTTCTGTTGAGCCAGATATGTTTGTAAAACTTACAAATGTTGGAAAGCCAAAAACTGGAATAGATGCCACGTAGTACTTTATATTTGTAAATTATCAACTTTTGAATGAGATGAAAAATTTAAACCAGAACATGATGCGTTCCTCAGAGTGATAAGCATCTTATATAGAAGGTATTTAAATAATTAGGAGTTGTCACCCAATCTCCAGCAGCTCACTACAGAAATTGGAGAGAAATCTTTGCAGAGTTTTCATTCTCAAATTGGCCTGAGCCAGGATAGGTTGGTGGTTTGACAGGTTAGTCTGTTTATTACGATTTTCCCATCAACTTGTGTCAGTTCTATTTATTTTTGTTTCTTTTCCGATGGTTTTTGCCATGAAAAATGTGTGTGGATTTCATGGCTATTCCTTTGCTACATTGCAAGCAGTAAGCTAAAAACTGAAAGCCAGTAAATTGTGCCTTCTCTCACTCCTCCTTCAGTGCCACATTTCTTAGTGTCTTCAGAATTCTGTGATCCAGCAGGAAGAACTGGAAAAGAAAGATAATGGAAATCTTTATTTGTTAGATAAGTCATCAGAAATGCAGCATACTTTCCTGGTGCAGTACATTCCTGACAACGTCTCAGGATGGAGGAGAGGTGTGGAATTAGCAGCAACAAATAGTGATGTCAATGATTCCATTTCCAAATTGTCTTTTCTATCATGTCACAGACTCTAGTTTATTTTTAAAGTGTGGTTACTGATGTTTTGATCAGCTAATTTGATCCCACAAACAGCAATGAGATAAATAGCCAGTTCACAATAGTGATTGAGGGATAGTGTTGATTGGGAGATTGGAGATTTGCCTTGCATCTCTTTCAGTTGCGCCATGGATATTTCACATTCACCTGTACATGTAGGCAAGACCTTGACGTTTCAACTTATCTGATGGAAAAGCTTCTAATAGGCAAAAGACTTTCAGCGTTATCTATCTAGGTTATATACTCAAATCTTGAAGTGAGGCTTAATCTCATGACTTTTTGACATGGAGCCGAGAGTGTTACTACTGAGCCAAGCTAACATATTTGCAATCATTGCTAACTGTCTTCACATCCAAAATAATGAACAAATCAGGATTATAAATGCAGTGCCAGAATAGGCATACCTAGTAGAAGAATGGCATTCAGTATATAGTTAGTTACACTGAATACATCATATTTAAATCAAATTTAGACCAATACAAGCCTATTGCATTGATTTTGTTAACAAACTCTGTAATATAAAACAAATCCGATCAATAGAACACTTTAGAAGATTTGATTAACTGAAAAAGATTGTTTGTGGATACATAAGAACAGAATAGACCGTTCAGTTCTTTGAGCATTTTCCACTATTCAATGAGATCATGTCTGACGTGTGGCCTGACTCCATATACTGCTTTTGGCCCATATCCCTCAATACTTTTGCTTAACAAACATTTATCTATACAGGTTTTGATTTTAAAGTATGATCAGATTGGTAAGTAGTGAAGAACTTAGTAAACTTAACACATTCCTCCCAATAACATTATGTCATACACTATGCAGAACATGTTGAGGCACTCTTAAAGGGTATAGATGGGAATTGGCCACTCGCTAGTGTGATACAATTAGAAGAGAATATGGTGACAAAATAAGGCGAGAATGAAAAAATCAAATTCTTGACATTGAGAAAACCTATTCAGGTTTTCCCTCAAACCATAAATGGTAACTTCTAAATCTTACTCTAGAGTGTTCCTTTCTTATTTCCATACATCTCACGAAAGCCCTACCTCGCCCAATTTACATCCCACTTCTAATTCTCTTCTCATCCACTGAGAAATTAGATGGTACAACTTGCCAAAAGGTGAAACAGAGCGAGGGCCTGGTGGCTGCAGCTTGCTGAATGCCTGTCCCAGCCATCATGCAGCTGCTTCTTCTGCACAATGTCAGCGCATGCTCCACAGTCCCCACCCTCCTCAGTCCTTCAGTCTCACAACTGGCAAGCCACCAGCCTCAACACATCATCAGGCCTGCTCTTGGACCAATTCAGCCTCACCACTTCAGGCCTTCAACCCCTCACTTTGGAGTTAATGTATATGACTTACATGACTTGAATATGTATGACTTGCAAGCTCTGCCCGGTCACTTTATACACAGGGACACATACATCTCGTGCACATGCACAACATACTTTTGTTTCAACTTGGACAAATGTATCATCTTGGCATTTAGCTTGATTTCATAGCACTTGCTCACTTTAGCATTGAGTTATAGGCTGACAAACTCTGAGTGGGTCACATTGTTTTCTCAGTGCACAAGATCTTGCATGCTCAGCTACAGGTTTCAACCTCTGGCTTAATGTGTCATTTAGTGTAGAGAGGCAGCTTGTGACAATGGGGATCTGTGGATCGACAATTACTCAGTCAGACAGGGAGGCGCACTTGTCCTTGTATGATACCAGATGGCAAGACAAGGAGCAGTCCTTTAGCTGGGTGAAAGGGACTATAGACAATCATACAGCTTATCCAATTGCACCTCAAGGAGTTGGCCATGTTCAGTCCCACAGGTCAACTACAAGCTGCCAGATTTATAGGTAGGTCAGTCAGGGTGCTGTTGAGGCATTAGGCTGCAGGTAAGCTCAGTTTTTTCCTGCAATTAAACGAAGGGGGGAGATTTAGCATGAAATAAAAGTAGAAATTGCTGGAGAAATTCAGCAGGCCTGAATGCAGTGGAGAGAAAGCAGAGTTAATGCTTCAAGACTAGTGACCCTCCAGAATTTTCAAAATTTAGTGCATTGGAAATGTGTGGAAGAGTGGATAGTGGTGAAACTGGAGCAGGAGGGATGATGAGATGTCCCTGTAAGTGAGTGAGAAACACAAGGCAGGGATGGTTAGTAATTCAGGAGGAGGAGATGGATGTGAGCACTTGAGCTGACATAATGCATGTAAAGTGAGGGTTGTAATCCATGAACCTTGGTGAAATGCATGTACAGTGGCAGAATGAGTGAGTGCTGGCCTATACATGTAAAGTAGCAGAGAGAATCTGATGGTATACATCCTTGCAGAGCATAGAAGATCATTGAGTTGTGGCATTCCTGGGCATTCCCTCTGACTTGGGAATGCAGCACTGACACATGCTGTAATTTTGTTCAGACTGGCTGGGTATGATGGTGTTGCCTCCTTTGATAGTCAGCAGGAAAAGGGACATCCTCCTCTCCACTGTCCCACCCCCATCTTCCTCAGCCTGCCTGTACTGCACCCCTGGCATCTTATATGCACCTTGATGGTTCTGTGACCTTTTGTGGTTTCAACCAGTTTCAGTCACTGAAAAGATTTGGTTTCCAATCTCAGTTTTGGTCTTCGCTTCCTGAGAAAGTGAAGTGGGGCACTTCCACGACCGGATCCTTGTTTCGATTTGGATCAGTCACAAAAAACCCAATCTTTGAAAACTATAGTTTCCATGTTAATCTACACAGTGCTGCTAATATTAATTATTGGTTTCACAATACTGCCCCACCATGAGATGAGTTTCTTGGGAGTAGACTATCACAAGAATAGGCAATGTGGTCTTCAGAGATGGACAGACATTAAAGCAGGAGAAAGTGAGGACTGCACATGCTGGAGATCAGAGTCAAGATTAGAGTTGTGCTGGAAATGCACAGCAGGTCAGGCAGCAGCCAAGGAGCAGGAAAATCGACGTCAGGTAGGAGCCCTTCATCAGGAACCAGACAGTTAAAGCAATCTAGTTTTCATACAGGGGCCATTTGCAGAACCTACCAGGTCAGTCCAGAGACCATGAGCACCTCCAAGGTACCCTCCCAGTAGAAAGCTGAAGGACCAGTAATGCTTTTGCTCATTGGCATAATAAATGAACTACAAGAGTTAAAAGCCCACAGCTCCAGCAAAAATCCCTCACTTTGAGGGGTTTCCCCTTCCACGCAGTTGGCCTGACATAACAGTGGGCCTTCTGAATTTCAAATTTTCAACAGCCTTCTGGAAATCCCTTCTTTTTGAACTGCTTATGTGTCTCTGAATTGTCTACCTCTCCCATGCGGCTGCCAAACGGTCAGAGCTACAGGCCGTGTAATTCCATTCTCATGAGTCTGGCTGCCATGTTTAATTGGATGGCAAATGCAGAGACAGACAATTACCGATCTGACTCACGTAAAGTTGTGCTGTCAGGTATCTTTACAACAAACAGATAGGGATCCACAGTAAGTCCCGATACTGAGCTCCCCTAGCCCTGCAGTGGTATCCAACTTAGTAATTGCATCCCTAAATTTAATATGTTCTTCAACTCCTCCCTCAACATAAATAATGGATAGTACTCTTGTATGTGAACCTGAAATCTTAAGCAAATGTGTTAAACCTGTAAAAGTAAATCAGTAGTAAATCATAAGTTAATGAAGCTGCCATGTTCTACAAATATTGCATGAATTAGAAGGAAGAGCAATTCATATGGCTTATTGATTCCCCCCCACCCTCAACCACTATTTTGTTATTCGCTAAAATACTGTCTGAACTGATTTTGGCTTTAATTTCACTTTGTTGCTTGTTCCCTATAACAGTTGACTTCCTAGTTAATCAAAACTTCTCTAACTCGACCATGATTGTATTCCATGACCAGTCTCAATAGAAGAGAATTCCAAAGAATAATGACACTCTGACAAAATTTCTCATTATAATCAATTTTCTGCCCACTCCTTTACCTATCTATATCAGTTTGGAGGCTTTTTGTATCCTCAATTCTCAGAACTTGGTCTCTTACCTATCTGTGTACCAGCAACAAATTTGGCTGCAGCACAGTTGCTCTACTCAGCTGAGAAATTAATGTAGCTTATAAATAGTTTAGGACCCAGACTAACCTCTGTGGCACTTCATGAGTTACATTTTGCCAGTATTAAGATTATTTATTTATCCTGAATCTCTGGTTCCTGTTAGTTGTTTCAATCTTCTAATCTTAATATAGCACCCATAATACATTAAGCTCTTGTGAAGTAAGTTTTTATGTGGCATCTTATTGAACTTTTTTTGGAAGTCCAAGCACTCTACCTCTACTGATTTCCCTTTATCCACACGTGCTTAAAGAAGTCTCAAAGATCTGTCAAGCACAATTTTTCTTCTGCAAAATCACATTGAATCTGTTTGGTGGAAGCAGAACATTTCAGAAGCAAACATACAATCTCCTTAATATTGATTCTAGTGTTTTTTTTCATTGACGGAGTTGAGACTAACTGGGTTATAGTTATCTGCTTTCTATCTCTCTCCTTTTTGAATAATGGTGTTACATTGACCATTTTCTAATCTGTTGGGATGTGTCCAGAAACAAGAATGTTATTGGAGATTACAACACACTTTCTCTGCAATTACTTTCTTTAAGTTCCTATAATATAGGCAATCGGATCTAAAGGAATTATTAATCTTTTAGTCTCATTTATTTCCCCATTTTTTTCTCCAGTCATAGTGATTGCTTTCAATAACTTTCACTTTGAACTCTGGTTTATACCATTCTTCGGATGACTTCTGTATATTCTATTATGGCTTTAGTGCTGTTTTTAAGCACTTTTCCTATTCTCTCATTAGTTTTTGGTCTAGTTCTATATTTGTATACTCCATTCTGTTCCATCAAATTCTGTTATGCAAAGTTGTCCTGTGCTATTGGCTTTTTCTTTCTCCTTCCTTTTCCAAATCTCTCTTCACATGCACAGTCCTCTCCATCCATTAAGTTACAAGCCCTTTCTATAACTCTGGCTATACAAATCACCAGCATAGTTTAAGTATAGACTGTCCGAGAAGTACAGTGTGTATCTTCCCAAAAACTGGTATCAGTACCCCATGGATTGAAACTCATTTTCCCCCAGCATCGATCTTTGAGGTATGGATTCAACTTTTTGATATTGATTACACTATACTAGTTTGCTCATGGCTGATATTGTCATCTAGAGATTATTAGCTCTGTTGTTTTGCTTTTAAATGTTGTCCCTAGCTGCTCATGCTCAGCAGAATATCTTTATTCATCCTATCTATGTCATTGGTCCCTGCATTGAACCAAATAGCTGAACCGTTGCGCTCAAGGCCTGAGAAGTTTACTTTAACTGTGGGCAGGCAAACACGGTGCTCAGAGGACGTAAAGTATTAGTTACAGGAGAACAGGGTCTATCCCCCTAAATTGTCCCCTACAACAGCAGTTTTTGTTTCCTCAGTTTCAATAGCTCCATGTACCGCCATGTTGTGATGGTTTGCTCATTGTAAGGGTTGAGGCTCTTCTGTTGTTATCTCTGGATAACAAAACTGCCTCTCTTATGGTCACATCCTCTTGTCCTTGACTATAAGCCAAATCTGAAGCATTCAGCCTAAGGCATATGACTGCCTCCTGGAACAGTGCCCAGGTAATTTTCTCCCTCTTTGATGTATTGTAGTGCCCGAGGTTTGGACTCCAGCTTCTGAACTCTAAACCAAAGGTCTTTGTGCTGCACATACTACTGTGGATTATGATTAATATGCTGGTGTCCACTAACTCCCACAGTTTACAGCTGCAACACATCACCTGAGCTATCATTTTTATTTTGTAATTATTTAATTTGTTTAAAGTTTAGATTATCACTTATTAATTATCCATTGTTATATTATGAAGATAACTAAGTTACACTATAAATTCAATATTCATATAACCCCATGGCTGGTTCAAAGTACTACACAGATTAGAAAACAAAAATTTAATATTCACCTGTTACCTATCTGCACATGTTTAATACTTCCAGGCTTCAGCTCTTGGGTCTCACTGTCTCCAGCTCCCTCAATGGAAAAACTTTATAAAAGTCAGAATAGTATATTTTCCCTCACTGCAACAAATTCCCTCAGCCATAGCTCTCACTCTCCACTGCCATCCTTATACACTTATTTCGTGCTCAAATGGCCTTATATAATTTGAAAACTCTCCTTCATTTTTGTAGACAATATTATCCATAGCAATTATAATGAATTAACCACACAAGTTTATGTGCTTACGTTAAATGTATGTAGACACGTTCTGCTGTTTGGAAGTTGTCAGGACCATTCTAGGAGTTGGTATTTAAGATTTCTGCAGATTTGAGTGGGATGTTTATGTTTTAGAAGACTTCCTCAATCAGCTTTGCAAGTTGAGGTATAAACCATGGATTAAAAGCAGGCAGAGTGTAAAGCTGAGTAAAAATAATGTTATCTCCTTTGCTTTTCAACTTGAACTACTGTAACACCAGTTTGAACCGTATAGGCTGAAGTGAGGGATGATTGCATGTGATTGGAAAGGTAAGTGATTACTAAATAACGTGTGAACCAAATTGTTACTTCTGGCAACTAGGAAAGTGTCAAAAAAGAAGATCAATAGTGTAAAACTGAACAAGTCTCTAGATGCATTGATATATATTATCCCCTGGATAAAATGCTGTCCTGTATTGCAAAATATTTAAAGGCTTTCCCAACATGAGCACAACAGCTAATTTTTCAAATTTGCATTCATCTAAAAAACTCGGGCAGTGTTTTTGTGAATGGAAACAGGCTTTTTAAACTGGCTGCTTCAGTTATGATCCTTTGGTCTAGTCAGAAGACCTGACTCCAAGCAACCCACTCTCCAGTATATGAAAACTGAACCTGCTGGCTCTGCCAGGATAAAGGCAGGATGGCAACATCAGGAACATTTCTGAATATGATTCCTGCCCCAAGATGAGCTCCAACTGAAGATGTCTGTTTCTTTGTAGTAATCAGCTAAATTTGTCAATTCCTCTTAGCCATTGCTTGTTTCCCAGGAGAGTTTCCCAGCATAAAAATGAATATGGTTGTCTTTAACCCCATTGAGTATGGATATCTGTATGCAAGATGTTAGTCTTATTAAGATAAAATGGAGTGAATTTAGTGGTGACAGCTGATATTACCATCTGATTACCCTAACAAGTTTAAAGTCTGGGAGAAACTGCATTGATGCATATGCACATATAAATATCTTAAGCCTTGCTGCCCATCATAGCCATTTGGTGAAAATCCTGATGACCATTTGTTAAATTTTAATGTAATGTTAGAAATGTACTTAATGGCAGGTGTTTTTCGTCTATGAAATCTTTCAGAAACCCAGGCTAATTAGAACTGCTGTCAATATTGAAAGTGTCATAGCTCTTCTGGTTTTTGTGAAGATGGGGATATTGGATCAGTTGTCGATTCCACTGCTTTCCTGACTTTTGCTTCTCATGAGGCTAATGGACAGGAGAATTGGAAGATATATTTTAGTAGTGATGGATTCAATGTTATGCATTTCACATTGTTGTTCAAAGATTCAATGATCTTTTTTGTTCCATTACGTGAAATTTGTTGATTTCAATGCTAGTATGAAAATATTTAGCAGTGGAACAGTATTCAATAATCCAAAAGGAGAAAATGTAATCATTCCAAAACCTAAAGGTGATATTTTCTATTCACAGCCTGAGCGACCTGTTGTGTTAAGCTCTAAAAAGCCAACACAAATCTAGGGTTGAATCTTTTGGTAGATAAGCAACCACCTTGTCACGATAAGTTCATTATTATAATTAAAATGTCAAGTTATTGTTATTATTTCCTTCAATTTAATCTAGCATTACAATACTCATTAAGCATATATGTATATATAAACTTGTTTTAGGGCTATTATGCTGCACTTGTTAATCTTAAGTTTCCACAAGAGATGGGCCTATCTGTACTGCACATTTCCTGCATTTCAGTAATGCTGCATTTGACTCTAAATTATTTTTATAGCTTTTTATGGGGACAGAGGATGCATGTCACTTCATATTTCCCTAAGGGCAAGATCTATCAAGAGTTTCATTGAAAGTCTCGTACATTAGAGATACTAAGGCATAGTATGCCTCAAAGCATTTTTACTGTTCACAGGCATGAAAACTTCTATATATTGGAATTTTATGCCATTATGAACTTATTTTTCAGAAGTTTGATTTAATTCATTGCTCTGAACCCAGAGTGTATAAAGAATGCAATGTGTTATTAACATATCAAAATTTGGCAAACTGAGTTTGTGCTGTGAAGTTATTTGCTGTAATACATCAAACATGTGTCCTCTGTTGCTATGCAACCAAGCAGCTGTAATTTTCTGCATTTTCAACTCACTTTCATACTGTACTATTTTATCAAACATGCTGCAAAGTTATAAGGGAGGAGGCTGCCTAGCAAAAGGAAGGATTGCTTATGACGTTGCTGCTTTTCTCTGCAAGATTTTCTTCACCTCAGTCCTCAAAAGGGGGAAGTAGTAATGATGAAACAATTGCAGGCTGAGATTAACCCCAGTTCAGAAGCACTCCTGCTCTATGACGAAGACTTTGGATAATTAAGAGGAGTACTGAACAAAAAGGCAACAATGCATCCTATAATTCATAGACTTCTGATACTAAATAAACTGGCTTAGTATCAGCAGAGCTTTAACTATTCTGTAATGCATGTGCTTTCCAGATGTCATTATCGCATCAATTATAAGCATTTGAGGACATAAACTTAAGACTGCCATGGGCTGAACATTGTTTCTGAAATCTATATGGACCAAGGATTCTGGAACAAGAAATCAAGCAATCTTAATTGTGAAACCTGTTTTGGGGACAGGAGAAGGGAAAGGAGGGAAGAAATGCAACATTCTAGTTCTGTTATTTTTAAGAAGCTGGATACATTGACTTGGTGGAGTGCTTTTATTCACTGTTCAAAGACTGAACTATTACATTAAAATCACAACTGTACTGGCCTTTACACCTGGGAAAATTGCCAGTGTTGTTGCCAAAGTTTAGGTGGATTGAGGTGCATGGTTAAAGGAAGAGGAGGACTTATCTGTACATCACAAAATCTGCTAGGAGCTGAGCCAGGAGTGACTCTGATGTAATCAAAACCACCCAACCCTCCTAGGGGAGGGAGGGGCAAAGGGTGAAAACAATGGGGGAACATTTTTGTCTCAAAATTGAAGAACAAGGCTGAAAAAATATTCATCATATGCATGACATTTTATTGGTTAATTGCAACGTGCTACAACCAGCTTTTAATCACAGGGCATGTTTCATTGAACTGTAGAGTTAACATTTTGATCCTACAGAAATCCAGTTTCCACTCTTTGTGTTGTAAGGTTAACATTTGTAACAATGAGGATTATTGGTGACATTTTCAATTGAGGTCTCCATTTTATCAATATTGAATTTGCAATTGTTTGGATTATTGTACATGCAAAAAATTTTGAAGGAAATTTGTGCTTAGTTTATGATATCAGTGTTTTGAGATAAAATGTGTTTTGTTGTTCCAAAGATCAAGAATTTGAGAATTCTTTGCTAGCTTTTATTGTGAACACTTGTACAACTTCTGTGATTTTTGACTTGCTATTGATTGATAATGTGAAATAATTTTCTTTGTACTGGCCATCAATCTCAGTAAATATAAGAACGAAGGGAGTATATTGTTGATACTGCTGTCTCCCGTTCATTCCCATTTCTGTTGGTGCAATGATGTAATTTGATTATTATTTGTAAAAGGCAGATATTGCAAGTGTTATGATCAAACACTTGCTTCTATGAAACATAATCTTGTGTTATAAAATTTATTTTGAATTGCGATTTCATTTGTCATGATTATTCTTTCCTGAGGAGGGTGTTTAATACTCTTCATTTCAAAAGCAGATAGAATTTTCATTCTTTACAAGATGATAAAGTGGACTATTTGTAGATTGATGAGTGATTGTAAGTGATAGCAACATAACCGGTAATTTTACAAATGAAAGGAATTATTATTTCTTAGTAATTTTTGTGTTGCAGGATACAATTCAGCTGCAGCTTACCAGTTCTCCAAGTTTTCAAGATGATGATAAAACTAATAAAGAGGAATTGGAGAAAGAAAAGGACAAGGATAAAAACAGAGAGAAAGAAAAAACTAGTGAAAAACCTAAAATAAGAATGTTGTCAAAAGGTACGCATTTGAAATCAACCCCCTTTATTACTAAAAACAAGTAGTGGGTGCAGTTCTTATACCTCCTCTACTCTCTTGCCAATCTATGATGTGAGCAAAATGACTTAAAATGGTTATATTCAACTAATAGTTAAGACTGACAAAGGTTGTTGTTATAATTGATATAAGTTGGTTTTAAGTAAATGTAAAGGTTGACACATTCTATTAGACTTTAATTCATATAGGACCTGCATTATACAACAACTTTGGATTTTAAACAGAAAACAGGATTTTGGGAAAAATGCTTTCTGTTGGTACTTCTTGGAAGCATGCACAGTAATGTACCTGAAGTTCACATCATACTATCCTGAGATTGCCATGATTTACCGGCGCAGTTTATTTCATTGATTCATACCAGTACACTGGTCATGTCCATAGACTTAAATGCAATGCAATTTTATATTTGCACATTTCAAATCATTGCATTCACATTTGAAATGCAAAATGAAGCACTTTAATGAATTAACTCATCCATAAATTGCAATCTAAAATATTGAAAGATTTAGTATCAGGGTGAATGGCAAAGTCTTCATAAGCAGGAAATCAAGTAATAAATATGCAAAATAAATCATAACCTTATTTTTATTTTGCTGCACTTACACACTTTCTACTTGACAACTATTGTACAAGAACACCGGTAAGCATGCTGAGTCACCATTCAATGATAGGATGTTAAAACAGTAATTCTAAGGCAGGTACAATATGAAAACAATGTTTGAAATCACAAAACTTTAAAAAAAACAGTTGCTGTGACATGTCATGAAATAAATTGTGGAACCCATATTGCAATCCTATGAAGAGATCACACAAAGATTATTTATTATAGAAGAAACAAAGAAACTTTAAGACATTAACTGGAAGACATCCGTACCAATGAAAGACACAGTAGACAAAAAGGAGGTTGTAATCAGTAATACAAAACATTCACACATCCATTTGTTGCTCGATCAAATCAACTCGTAAAGATGAACTATCATAGCATGGACATCAAAATAGCACTGAATGAGTGGGACAAGATTAGAAAAGTAATAACTACAGCGGATTATGAATGCAGCAGCAGGAAGTGCAATGTCAAAATATGTGGATGTTACTAAGCGAGGAGGGTGCAGTTAACACTGAGAAGAAACATAACAAACGTTAACAAACTTGCAGAATGGACATGTAAATGGCAAATGATTTAAGTATAGATGTGTGAGGTGGTGGATTTTGACAAGATGTCAACTGCTTATGAGAAAGTAACACGACAAAATGCATCGCTCCTATGTTTGTCACTACAAGTGATGTTGCATTATCAAAATGGTATCTGACTGTGGATGTGCACTTATGCTTGGGGGTTCGTTTGTTTAATTGGCCGGACATCTGGTTTGTGGTATAGTGTGATGTCAAAAGCATGGTTTCAATTCTCACATTGGCTGGTGTTAGCATGAAGGATTCTCCTTCTCAATCGCTCCCCTTGCCTGTTGCATGGTGACCCTAAGGTTAAATCACTATCAGTTGTCTCTCTCTGTCTCTGTCTAATGTGAGAACTGGCCTATGATCTAGTAAGACCATGGTGACTTTATGTTTACCTTTACAGTTATATTGTAGGCCAAACCAGGAGCCATTTAGGGTAGGTCATTAGTGAAGGCACACATAACGGTAGCTTGCAGAGTGTCAGATCACGATGGAGCACATAATGCTGATTTCATGCCAACTGAACCATGTACAACTTGAATACACTAGCTAACACTTGCATTCACACAGCAACAAGAGGAATTTTGCAAACTCATCCTCAGCCATTGCTATTTAAAAGATTCATCAGTTACTTTTAGGTTAGTTTTTGACTGATTTCTACATGCTGTTGCTAAGTTCATCAAAGTGTTTGGTGGTTATGGTGCTGTGTAAAGTTGCTGAAGTCTTAGAGAGGGTGATACGACACATGATAAAGGTTTTGGTTCTCACTTCAAACAGTCCGCTCAGATCACTTCTCCCATGTGTGAGTGTTTTGGTTTCTATTCCTCCTGGCCTACAGTGTGACTGGGGAAATTTAACAGAGATGACACAGAAGAGGGAAGTGGCCAAAAGAGGGAGGAAGAAAGGTGGGTCAAATTCATCTAGAGATCTTCAGGGAACCTGACCTTCAGTGAGGAACACTGGGTGGAAAACCTTCACTTCATGAAGGAGATGCTTATTGAAATCTGCCATCTGCTGCAGACAATCCTGCAGTGCCAGGACAGAGGGAGGACAATATTGTCAGCAGCTGTGAAGGTGACTATGACTATGAGAATGCTTTTGCATCAGTCCCTCTCCAGGCTGAAGCAGGTGATATTTCCAGCATTTCCCAGTCCACCAGCCACTATTGCTTGAGGGCAGTCATGAGGCTCTGTATGTAAAGACAGATGAACAAATTTCATTTTCCCTTGCCACGTGGAACAGGAATGCAACTTCACCAGATGCTGTAGGAAGCTATTGGCTAACCAAACCCTGCTTTGAAAATGCTGCATGGAAGATTTGAGAAATACCACATGCAAGAGGAGTTTTGATCTCTCAGTTGGTGTGGACTCAATTGCAGCACATTATTGAGGCAACTGCCTGGTATCCTGACAACAGTCATTAAACCTTTGTTCTGTGCCAGTCCACTTTTCCATTAACATTGGAACAAACTCAAGAAAACAGAGGATGGCTGCTGAGTGGCAAGATGTATCCACTCACCACCAGGCTCATGACTCCAGAATGCAGCTCACTCTTCCTTCAATGATCTTATCATCACATCCTTGCATCTGGTTTTACATCTTCCTTTTCTCCTTCTTCCTACACTCTGCTTCTATTTCCAACAATCATTCACCAGATCTTCTATCTGTCACAGGGAATGCCCATCTATCTGCTCCACTCTCCTCTCCAACCTATCACCTTCTCCTTCACCTCCATCTACCTATCGTACTCTCAGCTATCTTCCCTCTAGCCCCACCCCCTCCCATTTATATCTCAGCCACCTTGGGCCACACAACTCATTCCTGATGAAGGGCTTGTGCCCGAAACATCGATTCTCCTGTTCCTCAGATGCTGCCTGACCTGCTGTGCTTTCCCAGTACTACACTTCTTGACTCTGATCTCCAGCATCTGTAGTCCTCACTTTCTATCGCAATCATTTTCTTTGCATTCCTTTTCATCTTTTTGTACTGCTCTTTATTTTCTTGAGACCTAATGACTTCCACTTCTTTAATAAATTCCTTCTTTACTTTTGCTGCACTTTCTGTCTTTTTTATTACACTACAAAGTTTATTTAGCAGCCCTCTTCTCGCCTGCTGATCTTTCACACACTTCTGCCATTGAATTCTACTGGTCTTCCACAGAGTCTGTATAACTTCACTTTATTTTTTTAGCTGTCTCTCCATCTGCTGTCTTAATTTTTCTTTTACTTGCAAATTTTTGAAATTCTACCACCTAATGTTCTGTCTACCCGTTGACTTCTGCTGATTTGTTCACTTTGCATGGAACTCTGCTATCAGCTCTCTATTTTGGGTCATCCTGCTCACAAAGACTTTGCAGCTCTTTGATTCCTTTGCATATTCTTTATTGACCATGCTGTGGTTCAGCTGTCTTTCACTACCACCTCTGTTGTAGTTTATAAGGTGGTTTCTGCATTTTGTTATTATCATTACCAGTTGGCATGACAACAAATTCCAGGATCTTGGCTGTTTTTTTAACTTGCTTCCTCAAAATCCTGTCCATCATAAATAACCTCATACCCTTCATTGTGCATAGGCACAATCATTGTAACAAGTTTCAAACACTTCCCAGTTTATTTAGGTCACCTATCTCTCCTAGTCTGTCACTATATTGTTCATCTGCTGCCAAACGTCTTCTTTATTCTCCAGTCTGCAATTGCTTTGTGGTGTACAACAGCTGATCATATTCTGTGTTTCAGCTCTAATTGCTAACATTGATGATTCTGTCACTGATTCTGCTGACAGCATTTGCTTCTGCTTTAGTTGTGTTGCCTTCATAATATATATTCTGCAAACACTTTATGCGGTCAACCAACCAAACCAGGATGGCTTACTGAGATGACCTGATAATGTTTAAATGGGAATAATCGAACAATGAGTCTTGAAGATTCATACTGGGGCTGTAATTATTTATATTGGCAACTTGTTCCAGTATGGGATTATTCTTTGCAATAAAGATTATTGATATATTGCCTTGGAAACAATTCAGTTTTATAGCTTGTGTGGATGACTACTTAGGTTTTGACATTTCATGAGGACACTACGTTTTGATTTCTGTCAATTCTCAGTCCGTTCCGTACCTTATAGAATATGTCGGTCTATTTTTTTCCCTCATTTGCTGTAGTGATCCCCACTCCAAATCTTTGATCAAGGATATGACATTGGTGTATTTTCCGTACTGAGAAATGTGCAGCATGGTTTGGATCGCTTCAGTCTTATTTTTATCCCTCAAAGGATCCTACATACAACCAGCATTCTCCAGGATTGGACAATCACATTTTGGTAAGCCATATCATTGATATTTCCATTGCAATATCCAAAGGTCCTTCCCCTGAATTCAAAAAATCCTATTTGCATTGGATGTTTTCTACTGAATGTGGAATTCGTATTGAAGGTTGTTTTTAAGATAAACCCCCAGGGATTGTTGTGCAACTGGCCTTTGGAGAACTTAGTTATCAGTTTTCGGACCCTTTTCATTGACAATGTAATGACATAATACCTTTTGGCATTGTATGCCATCTTGTTTTAGGCCTGACATGTTTTTCAATTCCAGAAGATCATCTTGCAATGAATTGATATGATTTTGAGTTTTTTTTTTGCATAATCCATTTAGTCATCTGAAAATACACTTTTTAACTTCTTGTGTAGATCATTTTTGTATTTCATGAAGAGTAAAGGTCCCAACACAATTGTCAGGGGCACTGCAGAGATGACATCTCTTGGAGAGGATGATTCCCCAGCATTACACCACTCTTTCTCTTCTTCTGGTGAGGAAATAGAGGATCTTATTCAAAAATGTTCCCCCAGTTCCACAGGAGTTTGAACAATAACTTGTCAGAAGGAATTTTGTGAAAGGCTTTTGAGAAATCTGGTATTGCCATGTGAGTAGTTTCATCTCTTTTGAGACTTGAAGCTAGATTCTCAATAGTCTGTAAAAGCTGTGTTTCAATAAATTTCTTCACCTGAAAATCATGCTAGCTACCTTGCACTCAAACTTCAAAGAGCTTTATGACCTGAGAATGAACATTATGTTCAAGCATTTTGTCCTTCATCTCTTCACCTAATATTAGGCCAACACCATTTCTTTTCTAATTCTGTCCACTGTAATTTGTTTCGCTTTACTGCCTTTAGGCTTTGTTTCATGGATACTGGTGATTTGTATTTCTTCTCTTACTATCAGGACAATTACTTCACTGCTGCTTCTTGTCAGGCTACCACTATTGCATCTTGCTGTTTTGAATATGGTCAACTTTTCACTTCTCCTTTGATATTCTTCTGGAGTGAAACTTGAACCCATGACTTTCAGACTCAAGAGTGCCACTGCACATTGAGGCTAACATTTTAGTGGTATTGAAAATTACATATAAAATGAATATGAGATGGAACATTTATGTTCAAAGACTAATAAGTGTCAAGTGAGCTATTAAAGATGCAAACATTGCGTGTTTTCAAAGTATTAATTGATCCAAAGAACAAAAGGAGGTGCATTGAACTTTAGGTTCATTGCTGTTTTATTCTCAACCTCTCCAATGCCCAATTTTTATTATTGACATAACTTCATTGTATTGATATAACAATCTGCAGTTAGTTTTTCTGTTTACTTTGAGTAATTAGAATATGTTCAAACTATTTGTTTGAAAAACAACATGCCGGTATATTACTTTGGAATTGAAACTTGTTATAATAATTATAAGCCTATATACAATGCGTTTAGGTTTTTCATTTAAATCCTTAAATTGCACTTCCTTTGGTGAAATTTACATGTTGGCTTCTTCTACAATATGTTGTGGACATTATTATCAGATGGAATGTACAACTGGGTGATAACGATAAAGTTTTCAAAATGAGACCTCTTTGTAATAAAGGATGAAATGTGGTCTGGAAGTTAGGTGGAGTTAAATTGTACAATATCATGCAAAGGGTTAATTATTTCATATGATTCTCCTGATCAAAGTGTTCTTTAGTTCTCATTCCACAACAGTTTAATGTTGGTGTTATTCGATAACATTTGGCATTACCAGTCGGGACATATGTGGAACAGCAAGTGGGGAAATACAAATCTTTAGTTAAGAGAGGTAATAGTTAAATTATGAATTGACTTTGTCATGAAAAACTGACTACATTAACATTCACAGATATGATTCTAAAATTTCCTCCAAGTATTGTTTGCATTGATATTTTGAAGGGAAATTTGACTTGTTATTTTCAGTGATATATTTCTAGAACAAAATATCCCCTTGCCCAACCTCCAATGAATGACTGTGACAAATCCCATAATCCTTTCTGATGTCAAATGGACAATTACTTTGTGGTGTTGATAATGAATGACAAAGAAACCTTGTTAATTTTTATCTCTGTTATTCAAAAGGTTGGTTTGCTTCAATGGTTTTTAAAAAATTAAACAATATGAAATTTGCCTATACAAATTCTGGATTAGAGACTATCCAGGGATTGGTCCACCCTCTGTATAAACAATCTTCTGAATAAAACAAAAAGTCAATTTAACCAATTTTTTCTGTGTTAATAATACAATTCTATTTTTATCAATTCATTCCTGGCAAGAACAATATTTTTTGCATACCTCTTGACATGATGGTAAGAGTTACCTTCTTACTCCATGTGATATAGGCATATGCACTGGACAGTTAGGTAGAGAACTCTAGAACCTTGATTCACTGATGGATATTTATTAACTGTTCTTTCCTTAGTTTGCTACTCTGTTACTTCAAAAACAGAGCACCTAACAAAATGCAGTTCCTAGATATTTAGTGTTCTGTGAAATCCATTGCACAAAATCCAATGATAAAGCGTAAATCAATATTTTTGACTTTGCTATTTTTAGACTGAGTTTTCCCATGTAATAATGTGTCTTTTCTAAATAATCTGGTAAAATTCATTAATTAATGTTCTCACACAGAGATTCACACTTTATGATTGCACATCAGAAATTTTGATTCTGAAGTTATCTTGGTTCTTGGTCCAAATTCTAGATTAGAGTGGTGCTGGCAAAGCACAGCAGGTCAGGCAGCATCTGAGGAGCAGGAAAAACTGACGACACTAACACTCTCAGATATGATTCTAAAATTTCCTCCAAGAATTGTTTTCATTGATATTTTGAAGGGAAATTTGACTCCAGCATCTGCAGTCCTCACTTTGCCCTTGGTTCTCCGTCCAGCCAGCCAAACCATATAGTGTATGTTAACTTTACATGTATGTTATTGATATAATCAAGATCATACAATGTTCTGTACCATAGTGTTTGAATTCTTAAGAGATTGAAATGTGATGGAATTGGACATTTGTTTTAAGTGTGTTTATAATTCAATGCACTTCTTGAGATTCATTTACTCTTGATATGTTTGGAGAGGTACATATACTGTATAATAGTTTGCCTAAATGGTTGTAATTTTTACTGATTGCTTATTTTGCAAAGTTTTCTAACTCATTATACTCTAAATTATTTAAAAGTATTGAAATTGTTTGCTGTTATGTCCCATCATTTAAGACTTTTTTTTATTACACTCTCTTTGAAAGCATTATTCACCATTTCCTTACCCGAGGCTAAGAATGTTCTTGACAAATGGCGTACTTTGATTTCTATTATGAATGATTTGCAGATGCCAGTGTTGGACTGGGGTGTACAAAGTTAAAAATCACACAACACCAGGTTATAGTCCAACAGGTTTATTTGGAAGCACTAGCTTTTATTCTGCCAACACCAGCTTCATCAGGTGGTTGTGGAGTATAAGGTATACTCTTATTCACCACAACCACCTGGTGAAGGAACAGCGGTCTGAAAGCTAGTGCTTCCAAATAAACCTGTTGGACTATAACCTGGTGTTGTGTGATTTTTTAACTTTCTATTATGAAATCAGCCATGTTAAACTGGATGGGCATGGCCCTAATGAGCCTTAATGCTCAGAAAAGTGTTGGGGAAAGCATCAGTTATTTGGGATGTTGAAGATCGAGGGTGTGAATCTATATTGAGTAATTTCACTAAGTTCTCACATGTTCTGCTATGAATGACTCAACAAAACTATCCTATACAGATTATTCATCATCTTAATATTGTGATTTGTAATTTCTGAAACCCAGATGTTTTGCAAATTATTACTCTGCTTATCAGGTTTCTTTGTTTTTGGTGAAGGAGAGCCTAATACCTTCTTTCCCATTTTAAATCCATCAAGAAACAAAACAGTTCTGAAATGAGAAGGAACATATACAGGAAAGCTTATTAATTGAATTGACCTAAATAATGGCAACTCTTATACAATGTGAAGATTGAAGTCATTTTATATACTCCAATAATATATGAGCAGTCCATCAGTTTAGTATGTTAATGTTGCTTTATGTCTTATGTTAATGATGCTTTAAGAAAAGCAACAACAAAGGAAGTTAGTTCACAATATGATGTTCGGTCAAAGATTGCAGGAAAAATGGCACTGCTATTAGTGCTTTTAAAAATGTGGATTGCAGCAAGGAAAACGCAAATGAGTTTCAAATCATTGCGTGTTGTTTGTTGATTTCGATCACCCAGCTGAAAGCCTGGCAAGAATGGATATATGCTCCAATTTTCTATGTTGACATTCATTGGCCATAAATTGCTGAATTTACTTGTATATACAAATTAATTTCACTGCAGTCATTTAAACCTAATGTCTGTCAAATGTGGAAAAGGTATAACACACCAGCAGTTTTGACTCATTGTGGTTTCAATGGGTATACAAACAAAGATGTGCTGCTCCATTTAGTTAACCTTTCATTTCAAGACCTTCACTTCCTCTTGGGCCAGCAGTCGTGCCAATCTGAATTGCTTAGGATGCTTTTAGGTGCATTAGAACTGCTTTAAATTAACACATGCTGCTTCAGAGTCTAGTCAGAGTTATAATCTTTCATTCTGTTTCCCAATTTAGCTGTGAAGGGCACTATCTCAAATTAATGGTCCACACCAATCAATGTCTATTTTGTAATTTGAGACATTAGATTGAAAATATAATGAACATCTGTTAAAAATTTGTTCTTTTGTTGCAGATTGCAGTCAAGAGTATACAGATTCCACAGGGATAGATTTGCATGAATTTCTTATTAATACATTAAAGAATAATCCCAGGTTAGTACCTCCATATTTAAAGGGATAACTCAGTAAACATTTATTCAATTTTGTTTTTAGAGTACTCTTTATATTAACAATTTGCCAAATCAAACTGTGTTATATTTACCAAAATATCTGAGATGCAACAGCAGGTTTAACTAATGTTTGATTATGTCATGGAACTGGAATAATGGGCTAAATTCTGAAATGGGAACCCAACCCATCCAGAAGCTCCTCACTCTGGTTTTCAGAAAGACAGACAATGAAGGATACATTGATCTACCTTCGGATTGCGGCTGATCTCGGAGAACATTTTAAGGAGGCTTCAACTTTTTTACAGGATTTCAATTTTCAATCCACAGTCCACATTACCCAAGCCTCAGGGAACCTGGTAAGAGGAGGTAGAGAAGTCTCAGATCAGTTAGGTAAATGCATTTTATAGCATTGATTGAGGGGCAGGACAAGCAGGAAGAGTTTCCCATAGACCAACAAATGGCAGATTTCCTCCCTGAAGGACATTAGTGAATCAGGTGGGTTTTTCCAACAATGGGTAATGGTTTTATGATCATCATTAGACTCTTAACTCCAGATTATGTTTTTCAATTGAATTCAAATTCCACCATCTGCTATGGCGGGATTTGAACCTGAGTTCCCAGGACATTGCTTGGATCTCTAGATTAACAGTCCAGTTCTAATACCACTGGGCCACCACCTTCCCATTGACTTAAAAGAACTACTGTCATCATCAATTACTAATTCGCCCAACTTTGAAAGTCGCCCAGATAAAATAATTAAGATTCTTTTCCGATATGGGCTCTCAATGAAATTCAAAATGATTGAGATAGTATCATTTCAGGCAGCTCCATACTAAAATTTGAAGGTATGATCAATAAGTCCCATTGAACATTTCTCTAAGACTGTCATTCAAAAGATGCAGTAGTTTTTGTGCATTTGTTGCTGAATGTCATATGTACTTAAATGATATGTTTGTGGCTTTGGGGAAGAGTCCAAGAGACACAGACATTAATGTCTACAGTGAACAACTGGCTTAGACTTTCTTTGCCATATTTTACAGAACCAATAAAGCACTATCAGTTTCTGCTCTTCTCTATCACAGACCATCTTCCCTGTCTCTTCCACTCTCACCTCCAAAAACCATCAGAATAACCTTCTGGTGCCTCAGCTGCCTCCCTCTCTTAGCACATTGGACAACTATTCTCCCAAGGTTCCCCCTGCTCCATGTCTGAAACTATACCTTTTTCTTGTTTGTTTCCTGTCTATCATCATGCACTTTCTAAACTCATCTTCTCTATAAGACTCACTTCTTTCTTGCTTGAACCTAACCAGAGGTTAACTGACAATACAACTACTCTTCCTGCTCCCCCATGTTAACTAATGTTGTCACTGATTTCCTCTCTGCAGGAATACTACCCATGACTTTCTGTCTTGCAAATATTAATCCCATCTTGAACCTCCCTAGCATCTCCAAAGATTAGAACTTCATAATTTTCTACAAGATTTTCCCTCATTTTTCTAAACTCCAGTGAATGTAGTACTAACAGATCCAGTCTCTCTTCATACGTCAGTCCTGCTATCTCAGGAATCAGCCTGGTAAATTATTGTTGCAAAACCTCCATAGCCAGAGAAAAACTATACAAGTTACCCCAGGAGTAGTTTCACCAAGGCCTTGTGCAATTGCAGCTCTTATATTTGAATTCTCACACTGTAAAGGCCAACATGCCTTCCTCACCACCTGCTACACCTGCATGTTTACTTTCAGCAACTGCTGTACAAGGACACCCTGGTTTCATTGCCCCTCCCCCTTTCCCACACTATTACCATTCAGATAGTAATCCACTATCTCTTATGTGAGACCTTATGGAATGCCTCCTAAAAATTCAAATAAACAACATCCACTGAGTCCCTGATCTACAGTACTAGTTACATCCTCAAAAAATTCCATTACATTTGACATGATTGATTTCCCTTTCATAAATCCATGCTGATTCTGTCCAATCCTTTCACTGTTTTCCAAGTGATTTGTTTTTAAATTTTTCATTATGAGCTCTAGAATTTTCCCCATGACCAATGTAGGCTAGCCAGTCTATAAATCCCTGTTTTCTCTCTACCTCCTTTTTTTGTTGGCATTACATTAGCTACCCTCCAATCCATAATAGAAACTGTTCCAGAGTCTATAGAATCTTGAAAGATGACCACCAATGCATCCATTATTTCTAGGAGCATTTCTTTATGTACTCTGGTAAGTAAACTATTGAGCCCTGTCGATGTCTTGACCTTTAATACCATAAATTCCATGAACACCATTTCCCTGTTAATGCATTTTTTCAGTTCTTCCCTCTTACTCAATCCTGTGTTCCCCAATATTTTTAGGATGTTCTTGGTTTTCCTTTCTGAAGACAGAACCAAAGTTTACGTTTTAGGTCAGCCATCTCTTTGTTCCCAATGATAACCTTCTCTGTTTCTGACTGCAAGGGATTTATATTTGGTAATGTGATGTTGAGCTGCCTTCTTGAACAGCTGCAGACCATTTGGTGTAGGTGGACCCACAATGCTTTTGAGGAGAGTTCCAGGCTTTGAACCAGTGATACTGAAGAAACAGTAATATATTTCATGTCTGGATGGTGTGTTGCTTGGAAGGGAACTTGCAGTCGGTAGTATTTCTTCATCCTTCTAGATGGTGGTGATCATGGGTTTGGAAGATGCTGTCTAGAGACCTTGAGTAAATTTCTTTACTAATCTTTTTCTCTTCACATATCTAGAGATTTCTCTTCACTTGTCTGTACACACTTATAGTTATATCCCAAACAATAGTGACTAGGGTGAGCTAACATTTTACATACTTTGCAATCAGTCATTAGCCTTCAAAACAGATGACTATAAATCCTTTCTTCAATGTCTTTCTCTGTTTTCCAACCGGGTTGTTGGGCACTTTCCTGGTTCCATTCTTATCTAACTAGCTGTAACTTTCATGCCACCTACAATGACTTCTGGACCCCCCAAGGATATATTTCTGACTTACAAGCTTTTTCCTGGCACTTTAATTCAAAAACTCATCAGGTTCCACGAATAAGCAGACAGCTCACTTAGGTTTACTTCATCACCACCTTTTCCAAATCCAGTTTCTCTGATTTGTTATGTATTTAATCAACAAAAAAACACTGGACAAGCAGAAATCTCCCTCAAGTGCATATTGAGAAGATTGAAGCCATTCTCTGTAGTCACTGTCTAGCTATTTTCTGAGCTCAGCCAGAACGCATTTAGCATATTTAAAAATTTAATGTAAGTTACAATCACCTTATCCACTTCATCTTCAAAACTTCTTATTTCCATCCCTGTAGAACTGCTGCTTGCACTTTGACTCAGTTCTATTTCTTTAAGATTTTGTCAATTCAATGGTCTCCTGGCCAGCCTCTCATTGTCCACCCTACAGAAACGCTGGTTCATTACAAATATCTGCTTACATCTTAACTTGCACTGTTGCTGCGTACCCATCACCCCAATGCTCAATGACCTATGTTGGCTCCTGATCCAGCAGCATCTCTATGTAAAATTCTTAACCTTGTTTTCAAACTTTTCCACATCTGTGTAACTTCCATCTCTGAAAAGTGTTCGAGTCTGATCAGCCATTATAAACTGTATGTTTCTTAAATTTTGTCCCCCTTCTGAACCTGATTTTAACCACTTCACCATTGGTTTTCACGCTTTCAGCTCCCTAGACCTAGAGCGCCATATATCTTAAACTTGCAGAGCACTGTCTCATCATTGGTGCTACTTTTATAAAGCATTTGGTCATGTGACACATAATTCTAAGTTGCTCTGCGAAAATTTTGTTTCATAAAACTCTTGTGAAGCCCTCTGGGACATTTTACCGTTTCCAAGGTTTCAGATCAATGAAATTTGCAGAGGGGAAGAATTTACAAGACCAACATGACCCTGCAACGTAAGTCTAGAACATTGCGAATAACCCAGAGTAGCCCCTTGTTGCCCAGCTGATGGGTAATTCCACGCAGTGGAAAATGCGAAAAGAATTGGTTCAAAAAGTGAATTTAAGAAGTAATTTTTGAAAAGGTCACAAATAAATATAGTCATGATGACAAATATTAGTTTCATCTTCAGTTTTCTTAAAATTCGTTCATTGGATGTGGGTACTGTTGGCCGGGCCAGCACTTGTTGCCCATCTCTTTCTGCTCTTGGTAAAGTGACATTGAGCTGCCTTCCTGAATGGCTACAGACCCCCATTTGTGTAGATAGGCACATGATGCTTAAAGAGGGAAGCCTTAGATTCTTGAAAAGTCTGAGAGGTTTAGAAATCTGCCGATGTAATGCCTTCACTTAAAAAAGAGAGGAAAACAAAAAGCAGGTAGTGATAGGCCAGTTAGCTTCACATTTGTTGTTAAGAAAATGTTAGAATCTACAATAAAGGGTGTAATAGCAGAACATTTGGAAAAATAAATTGATCAAGTAGAGTCAGCATCATTTCATTAAGGGGAAATCATGTCTGACAAATTTGTTAGAGTTCTATGAGGAGGGAGCAAGCAGCATAGATGAAGGAGAATCAGTAGATGTGATATATTGGATTCCAAAAGGTGTTTAATAAGATACCAGTGTAATAAGATAAGTGACTACATCACTGGGGGTAACACATTTGCATTAATAGAGTATTGGCTAACTATGATGGGAGTGAATGCACTATCGCCAAGTTTGCAGATGACCCAAAAATATAGATCAGACAAGTCATGATGATGTTACAAAGAATCTACAGTGGGATATAGATAATTAAGTGAATTGGTAAGGTAACTTGCCAGTTGGGATATAATGTGGGGAAATGAGACGTTATGCACTTTGGCAGAAAGCATAGAAGATATTATTTAAATGGTGAAAGACAACTGAAAGTTGGAACACAGAAGGATTTGATGATCTTCATCCATGAATCATATCAAGTTTGCATCCATGTACAGTGGATAACAGGGAAAACAAATGGAATGATGTCTTTTTTTCCAAAGAGAATGGAGTGTAAGTAGGGAGGCTTTGCTTAAACTGTACTCAACACTAATTAGTCCACAGCTGGAAGACTGCGAAGAGTTTTAGTCCCCTTATCCAGGCAAAGATATGCTGGGGCATTGGAGGCACTCCAGTCAAGAATAGCCAGTTTGATCCTGGTTATGGTGGGATTTTCCTTTGGGGAGAGTGTGAGTAAATTGGGTCAGTACTCATTAGAGTTTAGCAGAATGAAAAACGAGCTTTTTAAAATATGGAAGATTCTTAAGGGATTTGACAAGATGCAGGAGTTTGTTTTGCTTTGACAGAGACACAAGGACTGGAGAGCATAATCTCAGAGAAAGGGTCACCCATTTAAGATAGAGATGAGGTTTGTTTTCTCTCTGAAAGCAGGAAATCTGTGGAATTCTTTACAACAGAAGCTGGCAAGGCTGAGGAGTTAAGTATATTAATTACTGAAATAGACTATAAATCAAGAAGAGGATTGGGGATTATATGGATAAAGGAAGAAAATAGAATTGAAGATTCTGTGATCTGCCATGAATGGTGGAGTAGACTTGATAGGCCGAATGGCCAATTTCAGCTACTCGTATGGCCTTAATGCTGTCTCTTCCTGGTACTAGATTTGTTGAAGCAAAATGGAGACAGTTTTAAGAACGTACAAATCAGCTATGAAAAATGCACATTAAAATAGATTCAATGACTGGCACCTGAGATGGTACAGCTGATCGCTCAGTGTAAGGAGATAAGTGCTCACTCTAAAACTTCTGATTTTTCCCATGCATTGTTTTGTGTTAACCGTGAAAGGTGGTGACAATTTGAGGGTGAGTCACACATGCAGCAGTCAATTTAAGAATGTTATTGACAAAGTGCTGAAAGTAAATGGCTTTCTAATTCTATTGGTTGGGAAAAGATGTGACAGACCATACAGAACAACTGAGATCTAAGTAGAAGAATTGATTTATTTGATGTTTGCTTTAACCTTAATATTCATAATGACTTAGTGGTTACCATTTTACAGGGACAGAATGATGCTTTTAAAAATGGAGCAGGAACTAATAGATTTTATCAACGATAACAAGTAAGTGATTATATTGCAATTTATTGCTTTAAAGAGAAGCATTTTAAATTAGATTTATTTTACTTTAGATGTTATTTTTATTCACTAGCCATACAAAATTGTGCAATTTACTTCTTTTTTAAGATAACACTTAAATGGTTGAAGTTTTGAAGTGAATTTTGTGCTTGAAATCATCAATCTCAGGCACTTATAAGATTTCAGTAGCAATGAGTATTATAGGAGACATATGGGAGAGAGAAAAAGAAAATACCATGGTTTTACTCTTATTAAAACAGGTTTAATCCAAAATGCAGTTCCTTATTTTGCTGAAGTCATTTACTCTCCTATTCATTTGTTCACTTTGAAATTTGTATCATCTGTAACTTTGAAATTATGTCCTGAATATCCAAATGTAGGGCCATTAAACGAATACCAAATCCTACGGGGCACTACAGTTTAGTGTCATCCAGTCTAAAGAACAAGTGTTCACCACTACTTTCTGCTTTCTGACCCTTAGCCATTCACATTGTCAATGACCATTCAAGCTCGCAGACGTCACTTTTGCAAACAGGTTTGGTATTAGCACTTTATGAAATGCCTTTTTCAAAATTCCTATACATAGTACATACACCAAATTCATCAAAACTCTCCATTACCTTATAAAAAATAATTGGATGCAAAATACTGTGAACAAACCCATGCTGATTGTCATTGATAATGTCTTATATTTTTCAAGTAATAATTAATCTTGCCTTGGATCATTATACCAAACTCCTCCTCTTGCATTTACATAAGGTTGACTGGCTTTTAATTTCCAAGTTCATTGCACACATGCATGCACACAGAAACCTACATCATTCACAATGTACACGAGCATTCACATACATACACTCACAAATACACACACTTATAGTAAATGTATTCAACACATTTAGTTTTTAGTCTTTTTCACATTGGGGCTGAGCCTTCAATGGCGATTAACGTCCCATCATCAGCAAGGAAATCCATCAGAACAAATGCTCTTGATTGTCGTCTGGTGGATTTCTCTGCCTGTACAGTGTCCCATTACTGAAGATTCAGACTGCCTACAGCTGTTGACCAATTGCAGGGTGTGTGGTGGGGGTAGAGAAGGATCAGCGGTCTGACTGGGTGGGGGTGACCAGGGGCAGGCAATTACCAGATGAGGGGCAAGAGAAAGGTCACAAGCTCATGAAAAGTAGTAAGCAGTGTCTGGGGAAGCCAGGGCCAGACAGGCAGATCACAGTGAATACACATGACATGAGGTGGTCACTGAAGGTAGAGGGTGGCAGCCCCTCTGTAGGGATAGAATGACCTAATAGAAACCACCCTAGAGACCGCTAGGAGGTGTCTGAGTTTCACCGGGTGGTCTCAGCAGGTAATGGGTGGGTTCCCCGATTGGACAAATGCTGGAAGAAGGGCCTGTGCCCGAAACGTCGAATCTCCTGTTCCCTGGATGCTGTCTGACCTGCTGTGGTTCCAGCAATAAAGTTTCAACTTTGATCTCCAGCATCTGCAGACCTCACTTTCTCCTCAAATGCTGGAAGAGGCTCTTTGATTGACTCAGTTAAATTCTTGATGGCTAGCACAGCTACCAGTTTTCCCCATCGTTGAGTAAACAGAATGGAGCAGTAGAAAGATGTTAGAAACCTCCTCTAATATATTACTGTACCATTCTGTTAGTCTTTTCGCTTGGCATAGGAAAATTATGACCTGGGCTGGGAACCAATCTAATTTCTCTGCCTTCAATGGCCAATCCTGCTAAACCTAAGAAATTGCAGGTGAATCTTTTCCTTTGGTTACCTGCCTGTTCCTTATGCCCCCAGATCAATCACTTTTAAGGTGAATTTGCATACTCCTGTGCTCTCACTTCTCATAGGACACAACCTGCCCATGGATAGCAATAAACAGCTTTGGACTATTGGCTAATGAATATGGTACAGTGAGGATGATTGTCACTTTAGAGCTTCAAAGATATGTTGGACTTCTTTTCACCTCAGTGCTGGACCCCATCTATTAGTTTAAAAAATGTTGCCGTGTTAATATCATTGAGATGTCCTGAGTCTTATTCTGCTACAGCACCTGAAGATTTGGTAATAGGTCCACCCAATATTTTGTTTGATAATAATTTATTTACAGCAGAGTGGACAGTACATAGTTATTAAGAGTAAACAGTAAAGTGTGAATTAAAGTTCAGTTCAAATCAGGCGATGATAGCAGATCAGTCTCACTCAAGGCCATTATTCAACATGTTTGGATTTCACAATGATCCAGTTGCTTCACAATTCCTCCTGGACTTCTAACTGACAGGTGTGTTATTGAATTTGCTTACATAATTTGTCACTGTGCACTTGAACTCTCAGATTCGGGGTTCCAATACCATAACACATGTTCTGACTAATGTTTTCTACCAAAGGTCGAATTCTCTTTCAGATGTCTGGGATTGGAGCTCATGAGCTTTTCCAGCGTTGACATTATTCAACCTGTTCTGAAGCAAGATGTTCAAAGAATTGGCTGGCTCCAATTTGTCAAATTTACCAGTATCATGCTGCACAGCAATTCCTCTGAGTTTACTGAATGGGAAGATATGCATACAATGGCTTTTCTCAAAACCTTAACAGACATTTCGTAGAAGCTGCAAGGTTTTATGGATAAATCTCATTCTCATGTTCTTTCTCATTCTCCTCCCAGTCCTAAGAGTCTAACTGTATTAAACCAGAGAGATTCATTGCTTAGAGATCTGCAAATATTTTTAAAAAGCAAAGTATGAATATTTGCTCACATCTAAAATGGCTATTACAGTAAAAATAGCAGGAGTGGATTTCTGCTGAGCCTTTCCTGCTTGTCCTCAATTATTTTGTTGAGGGAGTTTTACAAAGGTTGTGCAGGAGGTTGAAAGTTATGTGAACACTGTCAACTTCCATTTTGTCCAGTGGGTCTACTCCATATTACACTGTTCACCCAGCTGCTTTGCTTCTTTGATTGTGTCTTATAAGACCATATGAAATAGGAGCAGAATTAGGCCATTCAGCCCAATGAGTCTCTCTGCCATTTGATCATGGCTGATATGCTTCTCAATCCCATTCTCCTCAAGATAATCAAGAACCGATGTATTTCTGTCTTAAATATACTCAATGACCAGGCCTCCAGAGCCTTCTGTTTCAATGAGTTCACAGATTTACTATTTCATGGCTGAAGAAATGCCTCATCTTAGTTCTAAAGGGCATGCTTCACTCTGAGGCTGTGCCTTTGCGTACTATTCTCTCCTTCTAATGGAAGTGTCTTCTCCACATCCAGTCTAGCCAGGCTTCACAGTATTCTATAAGTTTCACTGAGATTCCCCCCTCATCCTTTTAAACTCCATTGAGAACAGACCCAGAGTCTCCTTATATGACAAGCCCTTCATCCTAGGGATCATTCTTGTTAACCTTCTCTGGACCCCCTCCAAGGCCAACACATCCTTCCTTAGATGTGGGGCACAAAACTACATATATTTTTCAATCTGAATGATTTGCTTCAGCCTAGCCTTTGCTATTATTAGCAAACATCTATTATTTTCAAGTATATCTATGTGTCGTGTCACAACACAAAGCAAAGCATTACCTTCATGGGGAATATATTGACTTTATTTGGTTTCTATTTTCTAGCAACCACTACAAGAAATTCCCTCCAATGTCATCGTATCATCGGATGTTGGTGCACAGAGTAGCAGCTTATTTTGGAATGGATCACAATGTAGATCAAACTGGAAAATCTGTCATAATCAACAAAACTAGCAATACTAGAATGTAAGTATTGCCTGTACTTAATGCTGATTGTCTTTCAGAAATGATTTTCTGTAATAAGATTCTTTCATTGTTTATTTGTACGTGTGAATGCACTACATCTCGTCCAGCACAATAGTCTATGAAAAATTTAAAGTTTGTCCCTGCCTGCTACAGGCTGTGCACTAGTCACAGGCTCAATGCCCATCACAGCTTGATAAAGTCCCAGTGTAGATCAGTAATTATGTGCAGTAAAATGACGTGAATCACATTTGCAGAAAACTGATTTGATTGCATTTCTTTGTGTTTATGTATGTCAACAGACCAGAGCAAAGGTTCTGTGAGCACATTAAAGATGAGAAAAATGATGAGTCCCAGAAAAGATTTATTTTAAAAAGAGATAATTCTAGTATGGATAAAGACGACAATCAGGTACGTAATACTGTGTGAAGCTTGAGAATAAAACTTTTCCTAATAATACGCAGCAGCAAAAGCTATTCAATTTTTAATCCACTCAGCCAGTTAACCTACTATACATACATATGACAGCAGTAATGTGTGTACTTTAACTAATCTACTCAAACCTCAAATCAGTTGGATGGGATTTTAAATAGGTTTATGTGTAAACGAACAGTATTTCATATCCTTTCAGGAAATGTTTATCTTGCAGCAAAATAGGATTCATCCATTTAGAGATGATAGAAGAAGTAAATCAATTGAGGAGAGAGAAGAGGAATATCAACGAGTAAGAGAGAGAATTTTTGCACAAGATGTAAGTAATTTCTCTGTTAGCCTCGTACCCCATTTACACGGGGATAGCAAATTGAGTTCGGATGTATTTATCTGAACTAAATTTGGCCTCCCTAGCATTTGCACTCACCTCTGCCCTGAGCCAATATACATGTCTGAACAGGATTAAACTAAATTACCTGTCTGAGGAATGTGCTGGTTAATTGGACAGAACAAAATTTCAGCAGAGATTTGAATCAGACTGTTCATACCAGACTTATTCAGATCCTCTGCTTGTGACTGAAGTTAAACCAGTGTTGGAGGGTGAGAGATTTCATATCAGGGTAGATAAATCAGTGTCATTTAATTGTTGAACCAAAACAGCTGTAAATTCAAAATAATTTAAGATTTACAGCTGTAGTGTAAACGGGGCTGTAGAAAGGCTAAAGTCATAAATTAGATAACATAAATAAGGTCAATATCCTAAATAAATAGGTCACAAACACATTTCTATTGTATGAAATGTCATGTTTCTGTGTTATAAAATTCAAAATTCTTAACACATTATACAAAAACTGAATATTTACTAAGTAGTTGGGATTAGAAGTCGTCTTGCTGTATTCAACTTTAATGAACTTTTAAATTAGTGCAGTTTGACATGATAATAATTTGCACTGTACTGTCACAATAAAAAAAATCACCTATCACGTCAAAATGTTTTAGCCAATTGTAAGCACCTTGCATCTTTATCAACTAATATGTTTTAACAAATGTTAGACAGATGGAAAACCAGTGAATACAGGAAATTGATTTAATTATAAATGCATGCAGCACTTTGAATGGGGGAGTTAGCCAAAGGGATTCAATTTAAACAAAAATCTACTTTATAAGAAAAATTGAGCTTATTTCTGTCACATATTCCCCATCTTTCTGTCTCATACTATGCATCTTAACTTTCTATTGCTCAGTTTTTAAGTTTACACACTAAAGTTGGTCATAAAATAAAGGAGTAAAGAATACAGTTAAATTGAAGATGGAAGAATTTGCTCACATGCAGCAGATCTGTCAATATGTGAAGAGAAAAGAAAGATAAACATCTTAGGTTTGAATTGTTCAATGTTGCAAAGAATCTTAATCTTAAACCAGTTGCCAGCCTTTCCCATTTTCAGCTGCTCACAATCTTGTTATGATTTCTGGTATTTTCAGCCTAGTTAAGGTTTTCCTTTCTCAACCCTCTTGGTTACTTGGTTGCCAAAGTGGGAGATTCAGTATTTTACAGATTAAAGATAACTAATCAACATACTGTATATACTCGTGTATAGATCGAATTTTGAAGATGGTTTTTTAAATCTGAAATTAGGGGAGCGACTTATACAGTACAGTCGCCCTGTACTGTCGTACCATTACAGTAATTCTGAAAACCTGGAGCGGAGCATGACGGCTGGTGGACTGGAAGACCCAGAATGGAGCAGTACAGCCAGCAGACTGGAAAGCCAGAGCAGAGCACAACGGGCAGGCACACTGACTCATAAATGTTGATCTTTAACTGAAGAACTGGGGTCGACTTACACACGAGATATATGGAAAAGACAAGATATTTTGGCCAACAATAGGGGGTTGATTTATGCATGAGATTGACCTATACTCGAGTATATATGGTATTAAAGTCATTTTTCAGCATTTTGCATCAGCGTCTTCTTATTGCACTGACCTCTACTGCGGTAAGGTTGCTCAAGTGTTCGTTCATCATGTGAAATTGTTAGGAGGTGTTAGCAGGCCACTCGACCATGAAGAACATGATCATATCCAAATAAAAGCAAAGTACTGTGGATATTAGAAATCTGAAATAGAAACACAATATTCTGGAGAATCTCAGCAGCTCTGGCAGCATCTCTGGAAAGAGAAACAGAGGTAATGTTTTGAGTCCTGTCTGACTGTTCTTTGGAAGACAGATCCATACTGGACTTGCAACATTACCTCTATTTCTTTCTCCACAGGTGCTGCCAGATCTGTTGAGTTTCTCCAGCACTTTTAGTTTTTATCATATCCAAGTTTGACTTTGCCCTCCACACAGGTATCTTAAAACAGGGGTCTAACCAGGAGTAGGAATTCTGGCTGATTTCCTCCCCCTTATTCAAGGGTACTGAGGCTAATCATAATGCCTTTTCTGTCACTTCTGAATGACAGCTGACTGAATAGACCAGGAATCAAACCAGAAGTTCTGGTTTGAACGGTTTAGTCATTCAATACCTTTATTGATTCAGTATTGGGCACTTTTGACCATATAACTTTCATATTAACAATTATGCCCATAATCCCAAGCACTAAACTGTGTTGTACTAATAATGCGTAGAAATGGTGCATTGCAGTTAAAGTTAAATAACTATATAGCTAGGTAAAAACTTTTATGATGTGAATATTAATTGTTTTACTTCAATTAAATTGCTGCATTATTTTGGTTCATACTGTTACGGAGATCAGCTTAAATATGTTCCCAATGCATTTCCTCCTCCCTTTACTCCTATTATTCGAGCTTTATCATGTTGTCATCTGTTGTCACTAGATACAAAAAAGCTTTTCTGCAGTGTAGCTCTGGGTTGCCGATATGATTGAAGCAAGTTGTAGACATCATCATGTGTAGTCAGACATCTGTTTGTTCTTGTTTAAGAATGGTATCATGAATGTATGAAAGAAGTGTAGTTAAATTGAAATATATTTTGGTCTGCCTTGTGAATTCCTTTGGCATGGTTATTATGTTGTAACAGTAAATTTTGCCTGGCAAGTCTCCCAATAGAGTGGAGTGGTGCAGAGACAAGTATATTCTTTACTGTTTCTCTTGGCATTCATTTTATTGACTGAAAAATTGTGAGCACAGTCTATCAGGCATACTGACCACTGATCCTAATTCTCTGATCTTCACTCCCACTGAGTGAAGTACTATGTCAGGATTCAAGCCTTGCAAAATTTACCTTTTTGAATCAGGGTGACATTTTATTTAGTTGAAAGCAAAATAATGCATGATCTGAAAATCTGAAACAAGCAGAAAATGTTGGCTTCTCAGTAGCTCAAGTAACATTTCTGGAGTGAGAAAGAATTCATATTTCAGATCGATGGCCTTGAGCATCATTAACTCTGTTTCTCTCGCTCCACAGATGCTGCTTAAAATTTGCAGAAATTTCCTACAATTTCTGTTTTTATTTTAGCCTTTATTTAATTAAGCAGTTTGTATTGTTGCAATATTTATGACGTAATTGTTACCATTGCCACCTTGTTTGAAAATTTATGATTGTCAAAATCCATATGATCAACTGATTTCAGTAATTTTCATATTTTTTTGTTTAAAATGAGGCGTGACAAAATTATGATGACTTCTCACTACAATGACATTTTGAACCCCCCTATGTATGACGCCTAACTAAATATTGATAAAGGTCATCACTATCTTGGGTGCTTTGCAGTCAGCTATGTTTGCCTGAAACCCATCGTGACCTTTAATACCAGCTTTTTAACACAACCATGACCATTATCTGATTAAGTAAAATGGCTCAAATAGAATGAAAAAAATAGGCTTTTTTTCCTAATGTTAGTTCAGAAAGGTCTTTATGGTAAATTTTACCTTTTCCAATGATCATTGTTGTGATACTCCTTTTATACAAAGGCAAGTTGTTCTGGACTGGATACCTCACAAATAGCTACTGTCTATCACACTGGTATGATTCAGTAGTCCAATCCATTTGTCCAGTCTGTTGATGAGATAAGGTGTGATTTACCATGAGATAGTATAAATAAATTAACACTTAATGGAGATAAGAATTTGAATCCATGTGGTTTATAAATTTGAGTTCTGTGGACAATTCGCTCAGTGGGCTGAATGGTAGGAGTGTGGTACAACATATATCCAACTACGGGAGTCAACCCCCATGCTGGCTGTGGTATTTTGTGGAGGTCTGCCTCCTTAGCTTGCCCTTGGTGTTGGTGATGCCCCTCAAGTCATCTACTAATTGTCTCTCTTTAACAGAGTGAGATGCCTACAGTCTTTTGTGCACGAGAAATAATTACCATACTTACCCAGATAGATAAAGTTACCAGATTGTAAGGACTACAAAATGCAACTGAACTACTTTCTGGAATGCAAGAATATATAGCAAGCTATATGTTGAAATGTTCCATTTTTCTTTACAGTCCACATGTTCCCAGGACAGCCTATATGTTGAAAACAGGTAAGCAATAATTGAATATGTTTGAATAGTGAACGTTAAGGCATAGGTTGGTCATTCAAGACTATGGGTGGAATTTTACCCTCCATGATGCGGCATGGACAATGGTGAGGGAGTTGGGAAAATGCAAAGAGAATGGAAAAAAAAGTCAGAATCTCAACATTGGCAGAAGTTTTTTTTGATTTTCCCAAAAACTTTCAATGACAATTTCATAATCAGATTCATAGTCAGTAGATTTCCTGACTCAATCAACCTGCCTTGATAGCAAATGTCATTGGACACCAAGACTCTCCAACAGATTGAACCGCACTGCAATACTAACACTGTTCCCATCCTCTCAGTTTATTTTATTCTTCTTGGCCATCTATTGACAAGCATTCCCACTTTGCTTTTGAAGAATAACTAAGACATATAGAACAGGGTGCTGAGTAATTGCAACACTTGAAATCCACTGACAATACTGAATTGTGAAAGCAAGTTTTTTTTAAAAGTTAATTCAATTAGATGAGTTGCAAAGTTTACAAAGACAAAAACAATGTTTTCATTAGTTTGCATCGTTTGCTTGCTATACAAAAGGAGTATCCGCATTCCTTTCTCTTCAATTTAAAATGTAAATTTCACATGCCCAGTCCTTGATAGTACGTTACTTTATTTAACAAATGTTTCAATTAATAAGTAGACTCCCTATGCTGCTAATTGTGTGCTCTTCTTCCTTGGAATAGAGTAGAGTATGATATAATAATCGACTGTACAAGTTGGGATTGAGTTCAGACTGCAAGGACATGATTGATTCTTCTTTGCACTGCCTCATGATTTGGAGGAGCCGGTGTTGAATTGGGGTGGGCAAAATTAAAAATCACACAACACCAGGTTATAGTCTAACAGGTTTATTTGGAGGCACTAGCTTTCGAAGCACTGCTTCTTCATCAGGTGGTTATCCTGTTGGACTATAACCTGGTGTGTGATTGTTAACTTTGTCCCTAAATGTATTTTTTGTCATTCCATATTTCCCAGTCACTTGCACAGCAGTTATAGAGTCATAGAGATGTGCAACATGGAAATAGACCCTTTGGTCCAACTTGTCCATGCCGACCAGATATCCCTCCCCAATCTAGTCCCACCTGCTAGCACCCGACCCATATCCCTCCAAATCCTTCCTATTCATATACCCATCCAGATGCCTTTTAAATGTTGCAATTTACCAGCCTCCACTACTTCCTCTGGCAGCCCATTCTACACACACACTACCCTCTGCATGTAAGGTTTGCCCCTTAGGTCTCTTTTATATCTTTTCTCTCTCACCCTAAACCTATGCCCTCTAGTTCTGGACTCACCCACCCCAGGGAAAAGACCATGTCTATTTACCCTATCCCATGCCCCTCATGATTTTATAAACCTCCATAAGGTCACCCCTTAGCCTCCGACGCTCCAGGGAAAACAGCCCCAGTCTGTTCATTGTCTCCCTACAGCTTAAATCCTCCAATCCTGGCAAAATCCTGGTAAATCTTTTCTGAACCCTTTCAAGTTTCACAACATCTTTCCGATAGGAAGGAGACCAGAATTGCACGCAATATTCCGAAAGTGGCCTAACCAATGTCCTGTACAACCGCAACATGATCTCCCAACTTCTGTACTCAATACTCTGAACAAATAAAGGAAAGCATACTAACCGCCTTCTTCACTATCCTATCTACCTGCAACTCTACTTTCAAGGAGCTATGAACCTGCACCCCGATGTCTCTTTGTTCAGCAACAATCCCTGAGACCTTACCGTTATGTGTATAAGTCCTGCCAAGATTATCATCCTCTTTTTGATAACTCTCAGCTAATAGAACCCCCATCCTTCAGCTTTGTGCGAAGTGT
Source organism: Chiloscyllium plagiosum (assembly GCF_004010195.1). Lineage (NCBI taxonomy): Eukaryota > Metazoa > Chordata > Chondrichthyes > Orectolobiformes > Hemiscylliidae > Chiloscyllium > Chiloscyllium plagiosum. The sequence goes on along the minus strand of NC_057713.1, from coordinate 106,656,124 downwards.
TACATGAGAAAAATCAGGGCTGATTTATACACTGGTATCTTTTGGGAAAATCTGATTTTTCCTGTCTTGCTACGATGAAGTGTCATGTGCCCACTTGAGGTCTATACTGAAACTTGCTTTGTGGGTTTTTTAACAACATCTCGATAGATCTATATTGTTCTTGATACAGAATTTCTCTTACATTTTGTTTTCCCAGTTACATTCTGGAGGATATCAGTGCTTTCAATGACACACAGAAGAAGAGGCAGCTATTTAGGTTTGTTATGGTGCAAATAAAGGTGAGATTTCAATCAATTCAGCAGCAAGACTAGTATCAATGATGCCTTTCTTTTTTTGTTGTTTTAGGAGTAATAGAGATGGAACAGGAAAGACATCAAGTAGTCGGCAGAGCAGTACAGAGTTGGATGTGAAGTGGACAGATCAGCGACCGTGGAGCAGTACTGATTCAGACAGCTCAAATCGAAATTTGAAACCCCCTGTGACGAAGACAGCAAGTATTGGTGGCATAACTGTCTTGACACGTGGCGACAGTACAAACAGTAACAGGAGTACAGGCAAACTCTCTAAAACAGGTAGCTGGTACTCGACATGTTCAGTAGCAGAGTCTTGCTTCATTGCATTTTGTGACAGCGAATGAGAATTAACTATTACAGCCTGACATAGCTAATTCAATGTTTCAGTAGCAATGTTTCAATGTTGTGGTAGCATTATCGCTTTTATCTGTTAATGGTTAACAATCTGTTAAAGCTGACACTTTAACAAAGCGTTGTCAGAGAAAAATAAAAACAAAAAAAATGCGGATGTGGAAATCTGAAATGAACACAGTAAACGCTGGAAAAATTCATCAATTATTCTTAAGCAGAGTCAGACCAGATTCAAAATGTTAACTCTGTTTCTCACTCCACAGATTCTGCAAAACCTACTCAGTTTCTCCAGCATGTTCTGTGTTTGTATCCTCAGACCAGAACTTGTTATAAGTGAGGGATACCATTTCTCTCTGATGTAATTTTAGATTTGATACTCCTCATTCATTTTATGGTTGCTGGAGCACATAAGCATGATTTTGGGCAGTTCTGCTTGGTGGTTGATACAGGATTGACACAACAGTGTGTGCATACATTGTGTATTCCTCCAATGTTTTCTCTCTCCCTATTTTTGCAGCTTGGTTGACACCAACCTGCACTGCCCCCATTTCATCCAAAATTGCTAGCCACTTAAGGTTTTGTAATACTTTTACTTTAATTTGTTATTGTAGAGGTTTCTAGACTGGAGGGCATATGTCATTTGATTCTCCACTCTTCCAATCTCAAACTTCAATTAAGTCAATAAGGAACAATGTTAATTGTAAGCCTTTTTAAATAGTAAATAGCAGTGCTTGTGTTTCTTGAACAACTGGTGAATTTTTCAAGGCTTGCCAAATGTAACAATTAACTTTTCACATCATCTGGTGACTCTTTCTACAATTGGAGAACAATGCTGTCTATTTTAAAACTATTAAGACATATTTGCTCTCTACTATAGAATAAAAAACACACAGCAAACTCATCTAAATGACTATTGACAGTTATGTTTGTATTTCTAAGAGGCCAAATTCCTTATGCTTTCTCCCAAACTGCTGGTAAAACCTGGATGGAAACCCAAAATAAATGAATAAGCAATGTTTCCACGACTGCATCCTAAATGGAGCAGAAATCCCAGAAGTGAAGGGAGTGAAACTATGCTTCAGGCACTGCAGATAAAGGAAAAACTAAAAAATTGAAGCAATTATTCTCTGGAAAGAAAAGGTTGAAAAAATGAATAAAATATGAGACTGGAAGATCCGGTTATGATATGTGGTTCAAGTAAGTGTGTAACCTTATGGGGAATAATGAGAAAAGTACAAATTAAAATTTACCTGACCATGAAAAATTGTCATTACTGAGACATTAGATTAGATTAGATTAGATTACATTACAGTGTGGAAACAGGCCCTTCGGCCCAACAAGTCCACACCGATCTGCCGAAGCGCAACCCACCCATACCCCTATATTTACCCATTACCTAACACTACGGGCAATTTAACATGGTCAATTCACCTGACCTGCACATCTTTGGATTGTGGGAGGAAACCGGAGCACCCGGAGGAAACCCACGCAGACACGGGGAGAATGTGCAAACTCCACACAGTCAGTCGCCTGAGGCGGGACATGGCTACAAGGTGGTCAGAAGTCACATGTATGAAGTTATAAATTATACAAGAAAGCTAAGAAAATGATAGAGGGGAGATATGTTTTTTGTGCTTCATGATAAATAAAAGAAAGTACGAGAGGATATAATGAGAGATAAGCAGATAATTGCGACTTTATAGTTATAAATAAGAAATAGAAAAGAAGTCTACAATGGGAGGTAGAATAAATATCCAGGTATATAAATGCTGATTTAGTTGAGTGTGTAATAAAGACTCATGAGTTTCATGGGAGGATTTACCTTTCATAAAGAACCAAACACAAATTTTAACCTGTTTCAGAAAGATAGAGAATTTCTTGACTACATTAGAATAGACTTTTTCTTCCTAATAATGTATACTACCTCACATTTATCCATGTTAATTTTCTTTTATTTCAGTTATTTCCCCATTTTGTAAATTTATTAATGTGTTTGAATTTGTGGCACAATAGAGACTACAGAAATTGTAGATCTATTTTGAAAATATGTCTAAGGGACAATAAGAAACTATGCTATATGTATTGAGTAAAGAGTACTTAGTTAAGTTTACTAAAGAGGCTAACGCTGCAAGACCATTTATGTATTGTGATGCATGATGAGTGTCACAAGTTCCAAGGCATTAATAAACTTGCAAAATGGGGAAATAACTGAAATAAATGAAACATGGATAAATGTGAGGTAGAACATATGGTTAGGAAAAATAGGAAGGTCACTTAATCTTTGAAATATTTGGACACCTAGGTCAAGCAGAGGAGTAAAGGGATTCCCGAGCACAAGTACAGCAAACTCTAAAAACTGTGCAGGTTAGCAAGGCCACAAAAAGAAAAGCAAACCAAGCAGTGAGTTTTATTTTTATAGAGATAGAATTGAAAGTAAAGTGTGCTAAACTACGTCAAACTTTTGCCGGTTACACTTAGCCTTGTACACACTCTTATGGTCACTGTAATATAAAAAGGATATGGAGGCAATGGAGAAGACCCAGAAAAGATTTACAAGAATGATACCAGAAATACATAGATACACATACCAGGAAAGGAATGACAGGCTATGTCTCTTTTCTCTTGAAGAAAAGAAGACTGAGGGGTGACCTAATAGATGTTTGTGAAAAGTATGGAACTTCTTGGCAGAGGGATAACAAAGACAATACCTTGTTAGGGAAGAGCTTAACTAGAACAATCAAAATAAGTTAGTTGCCTCAAAATCCAACAGGGAATTCAGAAGAAACTTCTTCAGCCAAAGCAAAGCGTGAAAGGGAAAACTAAATAGACATAGGAGGGACATTAGTTGATTTTGATGGACGACTTAAGTGGAAAAAGATGGGAGGAAACTCAAGGAAACTCAAGTGGAACATGAACACCAGCGTGTATTGTTTTTTTTTGCTATGTATCCTTTGTAATTATATATTATTTATACTGTACAGAAGAGAAAAACATAAAGCCATCTACCAAGATTTTAGATTTAGGTAAGGCTTCAAATCAGTGAGACTGACCATCCAGAGCTAACTGAGTAAATGTGTTAATGGGTAAAAAGATAGATCAACGGGAGGGATTCAAAAATCAAAATTATGTGATCCAGAATCAATTTAAACTCCTACGTTTCTGGAGCTTTATTTGGAAAAATAAATCAGCTGTGGATGACTGTAAGGCCACAAAAAACAAAAAGAACCAGCAAAAAAATGAACAGAAAAACAGGGTCATATCTGGTACATGAGAAAGGTGCAAAGAACAACAATCGGCTACAAAATGGAAAGCAAAAACTATTTAAAAAAGCAGAATGAATAGTGATTTGTAAGGGATATCCAAATGGGCACAGAAACTTGTAAAATGTTAGTAGAAAGAACTAATGGTGGTGATATTATAAATGAAAATAAGGAAATGGCAAATATACAAATAATTACCTCGTATCAATATTTGCGTTCGGGGAAGAAGTCAAGATATGAAACATCCCAAGAAAACAAATATTTAATCAGGGACAGAGATGGACTGAAATTAATATAAGGAAAAAAAGGTAATTAATGAAAGTAAAGAGTGACTGCTATGACGGACCAAATGACTCCTGAGTTAGGATTTTAAAATGAGTAGAGTCATGGAGTCATAGAGTCATACAGCATGGAAACAGATCCTTCCGTCCAACTAGTCCACTCTGACCATGTTCCCAAACTAAACTAGTACCACCTGCCTGCATTTGTCCCACATCCCTCCAAATCACACCTATATAAATGTATTTTAAACTTTGTAATTATACTTACATCCACCACTTTCTCTGGTAGTTCATTCCACACATGAATCACTGTGTGCAAAAAAAAAGTTGCCCCTCATGACCTTTTTAAATATTTCTCCTTCTACCTTAAAAATATGCCCACTAGTTTTGAACTCCACCGCCATAAGGAAAAGACCTTTGCTATTCACCTTATCTATGCCCCTTATGACTTTATAAACCTCTGTGAGGTCACCACTCAATCTCCTACACTCCGGTGAAAAAAGTCCCAGCCTATCAAACCTATTCTTATAGCTCAAATCCCCCATTCCCAGCAACATCTAGGCAAATTTTTTCTGAAATCTCTCCAGTTTTCTATAATAAGGTGACCAGAACTGCACACAGTACTCCAGAAATAGGTAGGAACATTGCAGACAAAGTACAATCGATTTGGCAACCATTCTTTAGATTGAAAGTTGGCTTGTCTTTCCACTATTTAAGAAAAGTGACAAAAGAAAACCAGAAAATTATAGCCTAACTGTCAGAAATAGTCAGCTGTCAGAAAATATCTGTAGTTTATCATTCAGGAAAAGGTTATTGAACATCTTGAAAACTTTCAGGAGAAAGCCAGAATTGATTTTTAAAGGGTAAATTATACCTAACTTGATTTTTTTGTTTTGAAGAGGTGGCTGAAATAGTGTCTGTGGATATGGTTGATATGAACACCCAAAAGCCAGATGATAGAATCTTTTGTCACAGATTGGTAGCTAAAGATGAATCTCAAGGAATTGAAGGCAAATTATTACTCTGGTTAGAAAAGTGGCTGAATGGCAGATGGAAGCATAGCATATATATCAAGATATTAGTAAATTAAATAAATATGAAAAACATTTGAGGCAAATAGTTGTCAATGTAGACAATTATGTGATCTCCTCCTTTGGAGTTAAAATGATGCACAATAATACGTTCTAAATGAAGAAATGATAGAAACAGTGAAAGTCCAAAGAGACTTGGGAATCTAGGTATATAGGTTATGAAATGTTGTGAATAACTATATATATATATATATATATATATATATAAATCAAACAGCCAATGGAATGTTGTCCTTTATATTTTGAGGAATAGAATGCAAGTAAGTAAAGGTCTGGCTTCCAGTTCAAAAAAAGATGCTGGTTAGACCATACTTGGAGCACCATAAGCATTCCTGGTAACTGCACCTGAATAAGTATATTTTGTCATCTGAGGGAGTTTAGTCTAGATTTATGAGCTATATGAACATCCAGGGTTGAATTCTGAGGAGTGATAACACAAAGTATAATTCTGTGTATTTTAGGAGGTTAAAATATCTTGATTCAAGTTTCCCAAGATATTAAGGACATAGATAAGAGTAAACCAAGAGAAATTACACTGTTAGTTGGGAGTTCTAGGATTATCAGGCATGGTCTAAAAATTACTGACTGGAGTAAAATTGTGAAATCTTTCTACACAAAAGATGGTATAAAAGTTGGGAAGTCTTGTTTACAAATATCCATTGTTATTTCTAAAATTCAGATTGTTTTTTTGTCATCCAAAGTTTTCAAAGATTTATGTCAAAGTGGAGCATGAAATAAGGCTGCAGACCACTCATGATCCGAAGGGTTAAATGGCTTGCTCTGTCCTTAGGAATGAAAGGTGACCTGAAGCATGTACGAGAGAGAGAGAGGATCTGTCATTCAGTTTTGGGATCATTTGCCATTTGTGAGGAGGCAATTAATATATGCACAGCAGGTTTTATTTCCAATAAGGATATTTTGACAATTGTTTTGCATTTTCCAGGTTCCGAGTCTTCCAGTAGTGCAGGCTCCTCAGGTTCATTGTCACGGAACCATCAGCCAATACAGAGTGCAACTGTCGTCCCAGCACCAGTCAGCTCTACAGGATCAGTCTCCTACCCAGATGGTGGAATGGGTGGACAGGTGACACCTAACAACACCAGCTACATTTTGCTTCCTTTGGAAGCGACAGGTATACCACCTGGCAGTATTCTGTTAAACCCACATACAGGTTAGTGCAACCATTACTACATTTAAAGGCAAATAAAAATCCAAGCAATATCAGAGAACATCCATAGTTATCTTTTTCCATAAATATGTAAAGAATAATGATATGCTTATTAACTGATAAAAGCCTATTTCTTTAAAACAAAATATGTTTTAAGCATGTGCAAATGTATATATTAAACATACACTATTTGGTTCTCAGTGGTAAAATGATAGTTATGGGTGCTCCCTGATATGTATTGTATTAGAGTCATGTTTTTTGCAAAGTCTCTGACCTTATATGCATCTTTTGATTGGATGGGAAAGGAGAATGACATACTACAGCTAAAACCCAACACCCACAGAGCTCAAAGGCTCTAATCTCCCAAACAAAGAAAACAATCCAAAGAAGATTCTATAACAAAACAGTTAAAACTAGCCACCAACTGGTCCATTATTTAAATAAGTTCCTCCTTTGCCTACTTAAATGTTCTTTGACATTTGAAATCTGAAGTAATGCTGGGTTACTGCGAAATACAGATTGAGTTATGCCCTGCTTCATTCTGGCCTACGCTATCAAGTCATAGTGACTGCTTTATTTAAGTACACCCACTCAGCCATATTTGGTAGTGTATGTCTCACAGAAGTGATGATTGATTATCAATGTAATTGCAGAAGTAGGCAGAGATCAGTCAGCATTCATCACAATTCTTTTCTTTCACTCATTACTTCTTGACAGTTAAAACATAAAAATAAAGATGGAATCTTGCTGTCAATGCCTGGAAAGAGATCCAAGCTTGTAGAAAATGTGATTCTTTTCAACTGCCCTTAGAGCTGTCAACATCAATTCCTGAACAATCCTCAGTGATCCAGAATATATTAAAGTGATCCAGAATATATTAAAGTCTTCTATTCGTGAACTTCTCTTGCTCATAAAACCTGTCTACTGATGTCACAATTGAATCATTTCAGGATCACCAATTACTGCTTTCTGTATGCATATTCGTAATAGAAGCTTCCCATGTAAACCAGTCATATTGTGATTCACAATGTGAGTCTCACAATCAAGGGCTGGATTTACACCTTCCTCCATTAGCCAGTATTACCCCATTGCAGAGAACCAGTTCTATCCACCTAGTTTCCAGACATTTTCCAATTTAGCAATATGAAAACATCGAAGTATTATATAAAAGAAGATAGTATGTACGGGCAGGAATTTCCTTCTGGATAGCTGAATGCTACTGTCAGGCTGAAAGGCTCAAAAACTCACAACATATAGGACGTGGTCATGCATAGTGCTTTTCCCTGGGGTGACCAAATGACCATCTGAGGACAAGCTTGCTGGGACTAATTATTTTTAACCTATTTTCCTAATCAACCTGTTCAAAGATGTTATTACACACCTCAGGAGAAGGTGTGACTTGAACCACAGTCTCCTAGTCAAGAGTTAGGGATGCTACCACTGCGCCACCAAAGCCCCCCACCAGTTTACTGCCTAATTAAGAGCAGCTAACTAACTTTCTCAGGTGGAGGGCTGGTCGGCCTTCTAACTTGAAAGAAGTAGCAGGCTATAATGGCAGGTAAGTAAAGGACAGGGCACTTTGAGACTGTCAGGTACCTTCCTGGGATTAAGGTTGTTGAGTCACAGCTGTTTGTGAAGTCTGCGACCACTCCGAATAAATCTTGCTGTTTGTAAATGTGTGCACATTGTAGATTTAATCTTCTCATTATCTCTCACAATATAATTTCACAATAGAAGTAACTGCTTTTCAGACACATTTTGGTGGGGCTACAGGAGAGGAAAGGCTGTCAGAAATATGTTGCAACACAAAAAAAATGAGAAAGTAACAATGTAGACAATTATGTCAGCACTGAAACCAACTAGAAGTTTAAAAATTGAGTAAGATGGTGTGCCACATTTTGAATGAGTACAGGATTCTAAATGTACAGTGAAGAACTGCACTCAAAGATCAGAAATTGACATTAAAACACTGGCACTACGTCTATACCCTTCAATTATAGCTGTCCATTATGAGATCGGGGCATATCCTAATATCGATTATTTGGATTTTTTTAAATAATTAAATTTAAATGTGTGATCCTTTGTCTTGTCGTCTTCTGTTCGAAACCGGGTACAATTTAATGTTGGCACTGGGCTATGAACTGCCAATTGAATAACCGATGGTAGCCTGGTAATATCCCTGCTCGGAAAGGCCCATCAGAAGTGAATGCCCATCAGGTGCTTTACTGGCCAGCATTGGGTCTTCCTGCTGCCAGTAATGCACCCATGAGAGGCTTATGATTAACAGGAGTCTCAGGTAACAGACTGGGCTTCACACAGGGGTGGTCAGAGGAAAGGGAAAGGAGATTACTTTCTGTGGGACTACCTCTTCCCGTATCAATTTTGCAGCCAAGTACATACACATGTAATGTTAAATTTTTTTTGCACCTAAATTTGCATATATTTTGTTGTAGGCTGTTTCAAAGAAAAGATTGAAATTAGATAAATGTCTATGATAGATTTTTTGGCTTCATTGTGGCCTTTTGCAGGTCAACCCTTTGTGAATCCTGATGGCACACCTGCCATTTACAACCCTCCTGGTGGCCCACAATCGCTAAGAAGTCAGCTTCCTGGGCAGGCTCAGCAGCAGTCTGCATCACAGCCACAGCCACAACAGCAGCAGCAGCAGCAACAGCAGCAGCAGCTACCCAGTCATCTGGTGCCACAGGTGAGTCAGACACTACATATACCAACTAAACCAACCCCTCAACATTCACTGCTGCACCCTGCCCCTCCCAAACACCAGGTTGCTTAGCTTGGCAGGGATTTCATGTGCAGAATAATGGTGTGGTGAGAATCACTGGGATAATATCAGTTGGGGAGGAAAACAGAGGCAAAAATTGCAATGCCTGATTAACCCACACTCGTCTGTTGTCATGGGGGCAGCATGTCAGCTTTGTGTTACCTGCCAATTTAAATGATAGTTGTTTACAACTAAGTCCAATGAGACAAGTGTGCATAGCCCAGTCTGACAGTGGCTGTGTTGATTCCAACTGCTTAATTTCGTCCTTCTCTTCCTCTTCCTTCTTTTGCTGCTCTTGAGCTGCTCACCGTATTCCTGGTGCCCCCACAATGGGCATATTCCACAGAGAGAATTCCGGAAGGGACTGTAGGGCATTCTAGACCGGTCCAGGTAGCAGATCAATTGCTTCTGTTTTGTGCTATTGCCCTCGAGCTGAATGTCTGCCTCAGATCTCTTAAGCACACCAGGATCACATTTAATTAATTGTTAGTGATGGTTCAGGGCACTACGCACTCCATCTGAGCCAATTTCAAAGATCACTTAAATACGTTGATTGAGGATTTGGTTTCTTCATTAATGTCATTAGGTGTCTTGCTTTAAATCAATCTGTAGTTTTGCCCTGTCATTGAATAGTGACCTGAATGTTTTATGGTTATTGGAATATGTGGCACATATAATAATAGAGATTAATCAATTCAAAGAGCAATTATTTTTAATATCCTAATACTGGCATTTGCTTTTTTGTTGTTTCCTTTGATTTTCTGTTCTTTGTGTATCACTGAATTGTATCTCCAACGTCTGACACTGGTGCTTAAATCTCTTCTCAACCTGTGCAGGCTATGCAGCCTTCTTCCCAGTCTGTCCAGTATCCAACGGTTTCTTACCCTCCTCAGCATCTCCTGCCAGTTTCACCGACGCAGCAGTTTCCTGTGGTACTTACTCAGTTTCATTCTATCCCTTTCAGACAGTAATTCTAACATTTGCAACATGTGTATGAACATAACTGCAGTATGTTTTTGTGTGCTTTGCTTCACTTTCAGTGGTGATTGTTCACTGCATTAACTATAGTTGGCAGTTCATGGCTGAGGGTAAATCTGTATTACTTGCTGAAATATTTGTATACTGTGAGTGAGAAACTTGTTTGACTCCATGTTCTGATGCAGAAAAGTGATATTTACAATGGGGTTCACTTACAAAATATACATGTCCATATTTTACTTTTTTTTTCACAATTCTTACACAGCTATTTTCAGAGAATCATTCCACATTATGCTATTGTGATGCCCAAAATTGGACAGTTGTGGAATTTTAATTTTTAAGCAACTAAATACAAAAAGAAGAACCTGCTCTTTTTCCTCGTATGCTTATCAACTATATAAAAAAATTCTTCAATGAAGTGAACTTAACATTGGGTTTAGAAATTAGACATGCACTTCCCATATTGCTCTAAGACATAAATTTTAACTTGCTACAATAGTGTAAAAAGAGGCATTGGAAAAGAATAGCACATTTTAAATCGCTCCCAATCTATACTTCCATTGACTTCATTCGGAATGAAACTCAGCTGCTGATCTGTGATCACTTGCTTTACACAATTATACAAAGCCAAGATCCAACTTTGTAGGTTTATCTGATGCAAGATTATTTATACAGAATTAAAATTCTGCACCAACCTAGTTAGTTGCAGCTGAGGCAGTGCTAAGGGTTTTGAAAGTGACCTTCCTGATCCAGGGTTAAAGAAGAACAAAACATTTAGGCCCCTTTATAAATTATTCAGCAAACACAAATGGATGAGTTTGTATAACCTTCAAGTCAAGACACATTGAGGCTTAAAAGTTTGTTACTAAATTCAAAAAGTTTTTTCATTGTAATCTTGACATGGAGCCAAACAGTGCATGGTTTACTATGAATGTGTTTTCAGTCTTGTGGTGCCTTTGTGGTGATGCTCATGTGGCATGTAATACAATTTGTCATCAAAGTTTTTCCTTCATTATTACACTCAGATGTATTTTTCAGTAAGCCCAATTTTTGTTTTTTATGTCTGCACTATAGCGTGAAGACCTGGCTTCCCAGTTTAACCAGATAAGTTTAAGTCGACAATCGTCAGGAGATGCGCCTGAGCAGCCATCTGGTTCTGTTTATCCGACGCCAATCTTGCCTCAGCCACCCCAACAAACTAGCTACGTCATGGCATCACCAAGTCAACAGCTTCCCCCTGGAGGTTTTACGGGATCCGGACAGCCCATATCTCAGCAAGTGCTACAGCCACCACAAGGATATGTACAACAGCCACCTGCACAGGTATGCAAATTAAATGGGACTGGACAAACCTACTTAAATGATAGCAAAGGAGTGCTATCTCCCAAATGCGATGCAATTCCAAATAGCTTATCTGATTCCAAATGTTAACCAAATGTAGATATAATGAAATCACCATTTATAAAATTTCCATTTGTAGTAGAGAGTCTGATCAAACTCCAACATGTCACAACTGTTTCATTTTCCTTTAAATAATATTTTATTCAGTTTTCAGAAAGTAGTATAATGGAAAAAAAAGACATTTTCTCAGTGTTTTGGCTTGCATTCATTAGACAATTCACAAAAATGCCAATTGAAGGGTTGTGTATCCAACCAGCCATACTTGCAAAATTCCCAATGCAGTGTCCAATGTTTGTGTGAAACTGCAGTTTGTCAACCTATTTGATGGATAATCCCAAGTGTGCGACAACCAGTTTAGGAATGTCAGTCAAGCTTGCAATGTAGTACACTTGTGTATACTAGATGCTATGTATAACAATACATAGAACCCTGTTCTTTGTGGATAGAAAGAACATCTGCATGCAATGCACCTATTTTGGTGCAACAAAATGTGAGAGAGGCATTCACTCATTGATTCTCAGGGTAATATGCTGACCAATCAGAGTCAAAGCTCCTTGATTATAATTTTGCCTGTTTTAAAATAGAATAATAGCAACAAAGAAGCTAGCATAAGGTTCACATCATTGTGGATCTTGGGGAGGAATTGAATATGTGGAATGTGCATCCAAATAGAATAAGAGGCAGAAATTCTCATGAATAATTTAAGGAAAGGAACTGAGTTACTTTAGAGTTCCACTGGATGGACGATTTCATGTGAGCCAAATTGCTTTCCTCATTCATATATTTATCACAATTTTAATCTATTATTAATTCAGGTCTTGTCCATATCTGAATCCAATTCAGTGGGAGAATGTCTGTTTATCCCTATGTTATTGGCAGATGCAAGTGGATCACACAAATCTAATAATAACATGCCCCAAAAAAGTCCAGTTTTGCTTTGAAAGCTGCACAAAATTTTTCCCATGCACTGTTCTTAGCTTACTATAAAGCCCAAAGTCTCTCTTCTCCCCATAGCCATGTGACTTTAAAACCTTTCTTCCACATCTTGACCCAAGTAAGTTAAGTATAGTCTCAAACTGAAGGGGAAAAACAAACAATGTGACAAAGATTCATGGTAAGCCAGGAAATCGGGACGGTTTAAAAACCAAAAGAAGATGACTGTAGTGTTTAGAATCGGGTGGATCTTATTGACTATGAGATCTCTGATTGGGATTGTTAACCTGGGCCAATCAGGGAGCCCTGGTTTAAAGAGACAAAGAGGAGGTTCAGGGTCTCCTCTCTTCAGGGACTGACTCTCAGCTGGCTGGTTACAACCAGTATATTGTGCAGATGTAAATAAAGGGTGATGGGATACTGGCCTCTGTATAGTTACTTCAGTGACCAGATAAATGATAGAGAGAAAATAGACATTGGGAGTGAATTTGCAAGTAATATCAAAATGGATAGCAAAAGGTTCTTTAAATAAATAAATAAAAAAGAAGAGACAACAAAGTGAACTTAGGCATTGTAGAACATGAGGCTGGGAAATAATAATATCAAACCAGGAACTAGAAGAGAAGTTGATTAAATGCATTGCATCAGTCTTCGCAGTTGAAAACATGAATAGCATTCCAAAATTACTAAATAATCGAGAAGAAAGGGCAGGCGAGAAATGAGTATAATAACTATCACTGGAGAAAAAATACTAGAGAAACTAATGGGATAAAGACCTTGAACATAATGGGCTGCATTCTATTATATTAAAGTAAAAGTACAGAGATGGTTGATGCACTGATAGCAATCTTCCAGGAATCCTTGGGGTCTGAAAAAGTCTTAAAGGATTTGAAAAATTTTAAAGTACAGCCTCATTCAAAAATTGAAGGAATCAAAATAACAGGTTATTATAGGCCAGCTAACTTAACATCTGATATTGGTAGGAAGTTAGATTCTAAACCATAAGGGATGTAATAATATTTAGAAATATATAATATGATCATATAGAGCCAGCATAGCTTCATGGAGGGGAAATCATGCCTGATAACTTTGTTAGAATTCTTTGAGGAGGTAGTAAGAAGGATAAGATAAAGGGGAAGCAGTGGGTGAGGTGTACTTGGATTTTCGGAAGCGGTTTGATTAGACTATAACCTTGAACTCCTGTGATCAACCTGTTCCCTTGATGAGACACTAAGGAATTCATTTTAAGACAAGGAGCTTGAAAGGGAACTTGAGGAAAACTCTTTTCACACAGAGGGTTGTGGATATCTGGAACATATTGTTTTGCAGATGGGAGAGACAGGAAACCTCAGGATATTTAAGAATTTTTAGATGAACACTTGAAACATAGCATGCAAAGCTATGGGCTAAGTGTTAGAAAATGGGGTTAAACCTGATGGATATTAGATGACTGGCACAGAGATAAAGGGTTGAATAGGCTCTTTTCATGCTGTAAAAACTCTGAATCATGTGTCCTGGAGATGTGTCATAAAATATCTGGACAGTATGATTAAAATAATTACCAACACCCCAGCCCCATAATTTGCATCCTGAAACAAATGTATGATCAGTCTCACATTTAGGTAAATTTCCAAATAGCTCAAACACATTTGGATTTTTATAGTTAACAAAGTAAATAGTTTCAATTACACTACACGTTTGTAAAATGGAAGATGTGTATCTCATCTACCAATTTAGTGAAGCAATGATGAATTTAAGTAAACTGCTACTGGATATGTTTTTGCTGATAAGATTTCTAATTATAATATAAAGAAAGCATTCCCCAGGGAGAAACAGCAAGTAATGGCCATTTGCCTTCACCAGTAAGAAATCTTTTAATTGTTTACCAGGTTAGTGATAAAAGTTGTCCTTAGTGAAGAGAAAGTTAAATGGAGATTTGACAGAGGCATTCAAAATCGTCAGAGTAAATAGGAAGAAGCTGTTCCTCATGGAAAATGGGTCAAGAACCAAAGGATACTTTGGTTAAAAGAAAGTCAGAAATAATGTGAGGACAAACCTTTTTATATATCAAGTGGTAACATTGGAATTCGTTGGTCAGAATTTAAGGTAGATTCAATTTTTGTCATTAGTAATAGTGGGGTTTGAACCTATGTCCCCTGATGTTAGCATGGATTACTAATCCAGTGACATTACTACTCTCCCACCACCTTCCTTTAGCAATGCTGGATATTCACCTTGCTGGATCTCATAAGGTCATGGAACATTTTGTGATACTGGACAGCAGTTTGAGTGTTGACAGCCTCAGCAGATTGCAGCTACTCTTGCTTGATAAGGCTGGCTGGCATCCTCAGGGCAGAGGGATCCTTTGTTTTCCCCAATGTTTCCTTCAATCGTCACCTCCAAGGATGAACCATGGCCATTTTTGCTTCTTCCCATTGGATTATATGCTATAATCATTGCTGCATTGTGTCTTCTCTCTGGGTCTTTTAAAGTAGAGATTCTTCCTTCCTTAATTAGGTAAGTCATCCTGTCCACCCTCCATGGTTGGTCAGAGAAAACCAAAAATGGGTTCTTGGAGACAAAAACAGCAAGACTCACTAATTATTTCATCAAATTCCCAACATGAAAACTGACCCACCACTCCTCCAAAGCTGAAGTTCCAAGATTCCAGCCAGTGTTTAAGTATTGTCGTGTCAGTCATAATACTTCTCAGTAACAAATTAGCATTTCATTTATACTTCGGTTTGTGTCATGTTGCCAGCTAAACATCCCACAATGTATATCACAAGAACAACTTGATATTTACAAACAAAATAGAAATTGCTAGAGAAACTCGGGTCTGGCAGCATCTGTGGAGAGACAGCAGTTATTTCTGGTCCAGTAACCCTTCTTCAGAACATATGCTTGACATGTGTACAGTTAATAATTGAAATGCATTATAATTTTACATTACCAGAGTTACACATGTCTCTTGATTTATGAATGCTAACAATTGAAATCCACAGTGTGCTGTTATGGAAGATTGTTCATGTACCAGTTGCCTTCATTACTCTGAAACAAATACATAAAACCTGGTGTCAATGAGTAAAGTTCCTGTCAATCGTCGTTCTGATCTACAAACAGATACAGATGAAGTGAGCTGGTGAAATAGCAGAATATTTACGTTCGTTTCTAGAAGCAATGGACAATGTTTTTACTGAGTACTTTTTCTTTGGTCTGACATTTGCAATATGAATGACAGTTATCATGCTGGAAATCTGACAGCAGCTCCTGGACGTGCACACACTCAATTAAATTCAAAAATCTGGAAGTTACTGTCATGCATGCCATGCTATTCTACAGGCCACCCAGTTGTAGTCCTTGTTGTTAAAATGAGAGCCTTGACATGAATTTACCTTTGATCATTAATTCCACACTAATAGCAGTTGAAAATGTTAGGGCTGGTATATTCAAGATGAAGTAAGATTTTAAAATTATGATATGTAATCATTACTATTGATCAAAACTCGATCATAAAAAAAAAAATTGGTAGGTGTTCAGTCTTGGTCGTTTAGAAGAAAAATTAGTTTAGGTGATTAAAAACAATACATTGTCTGTCTGTCTGTCTGTTTCATCTGTCTCTCTCCCATAACCATGAATCGAGTAACTGTAATCCTGCTTCCCTATAACTCTCAGGTTATGAGGAAAAATTCCAGATCTAGAATTCCAGATCCTAACTACTCAATTTGTGAATGAGTATTTCCTCATGAGGCATTGCTACTTTAGCCAATTATCTTAAATCTGTGCCCTCTCACTCTCTATACTTCCACAAATGATAACTATTGTCTTTACTATCTACTTTGTCTATATTTCCCATGGTTTGAGTACCTGTATCAAATTTCCTCTCATGTTTTTCTCGAAACAAAACGGTCCCAGCCTCTCCAATCTACACAACTGAAGTTCATTGTACCTGGGACCATTCTCATGAAACTTTTCTGCATGGGCCTCCACCTCAGTATGTCCCCTCAATTGAAGCAGTACTGCAGTTGAGGCTAGACCCATGTTCTATGCAAGTTATTATAATTTCCTTGATAGTGTGCTCTATCCCTATTTAAAGACTAGGATACTATATGCTTTATTATTCTCTCACTCAACCTGACCTTCCACCTTCAATGATTTATTGAAGTGTAGACACAGATCCCAGTGTTCCTGTAGCTCTTTAAAACTCTATCCATTATTTTATATTAGTGGGATCTCCTGGATTGTCTGGTACTGTGCTCAAGGTGTATGTCAGGACTCTGGTGATGTCCTGATACACTAACTTCTATGAGAAGTTTTGAACTTTTGGTGGACAATTTCCTTGCTCCCTGGAATCCTCCACAGAAGTCTCGAACTTCAAACGCTTCTTATCTGGACACTTTTATCTGGGAAATGCTATATCCCTTAAAACAGAGTCTAATTCCTGAATGGAAACAGAACTGACTCTCTAATCTCTCATAACACCAAACCAAGCCCAAAAATCCTTCTTACCCTTCCTTTACCCCCTTGACCAATCCTCCCTGACTTACCCTTCCTGACCTGACCATGTTAACCCCCACCCTCCATTAAGCTTCCACCCTGACTAGACCTAACCACCTGACACCTCACCCATCTTTGCCCATTTTCTCATTCAACCACTCACCCATTCACTAATGTTAACACTGGATACTTAAGCTTGCCTTTTGGCAGCTGTAGCTTTACAGTTGTGCTCTCTGAGGAATACAGCTAGACTCAGAAGATCTGGCAAGATATGCAGAACATCTAGTGTGGTGGATTAGTGCTGCAATCTGATGATGGTTACCACATTGCAGAAGATCTGAGCCATTTTCAGTCTGTGTTCTTCCTACTAAAAATGAATCACTTCACCATTTCTCTGCATTACATTTAATCTGCCAATTGTCTGTCAATTCGACAACTTATCTATTTCATTTTAAAATTTTACATCCTCCTCGTCAGTTCACATTATTGCACTTCTGTCTTTTGATTACTGCAAATTTTGAAGCTGTCCTCTGCAATACTGAGGTCTAGGCCACTAATATATTTCAGGAAGAGCAGGGGCCTAACACTGCCTCCTGAGAATCTACCCCATAAATCTTTTTCTGCTCCAGAAACATCCAATAACCACTACTTTGTTTTCTTCCCACTCAAACAATTTTGTATCCATGTTGGTACTGATCCATTTATGCCATGAACTTTTCTTATAGATCTTTTGTGCAGCAATTTATCAAATGCTTTTTGGAATCTCAAGCACATCACATCAACAATCTCAATCAATTTAGTTAATCAAGATTTGCTTTCAACAAATCCATCATACAGGCTTTTCTTAAAAAACCCACATTTCACAACTGACTATTAATTCTGTCCTGATTAATGGTTTCTGAAAGCTCCCTCATCACTGTGGTTAAAGTATCTGGTCTGTACTTGCTGGGATTTTACACTTTTTTTTAACAAGATTGTAACACTTGCAATTCCTTAGTCCTCTGGTACCACCTGAAGCTAAGAAAGGCTGGAAAGTTATGGTCAGTGTCTCTGCATGATTGAATCTCGCTTCCCTGTATATTGGGTATATCTCACCTGTTCGTAGTGTTTTTACAATGCTACAAACAGCCTACCCAACATCATCATTTTATAAATTTGAAATCCTTACTGTGTCTGAATTGCCTCCTGTTTTACCAAGTCCTGAGTAATGTTTTATTCCTTGATAAAGACTTTGCAAAGTCTACATATAACACCTCAGTCATGCCCTGTTCCTGCATATGGAAATTCCTTTTTTGGTCAGAAAACACTCCCATTCCTTTTTTACTTATAGATCTATAAAAGGTCATGTGTTTGCTTTTTATGAAAACTTGTCGTCTCTTTTCATACACACACATTGCTTCTTTTATTTGCCTTTTAAAATCACCTTAGGATCTTCGATTTCATCCAGGTTCTTGGCTGTATGTCAAGAGCACACTTTTTCTTTTTCATCTTAATCCGTTTCTCTTTGTCATCCAGGGAATTTTGCCATGGTTTGGCCTACGTTTCATGACTTTGTCCAATCCCTTCCCCCTTTAAATGCAGGCTATTGTTGAGTTACTGGAAGACCATAAAAGGTAGGATCAAAGGTAGGCTATTCAGTCCATCAAATCTGCTCAGCTGTTCAATGAGATTATGGCTGATTGAATAATCTTCAACTTGGCTTTCATAGAATCATAGAGCCATAGAGATGTACAACATGGAAACAGTCCCTTCATTCCAACCCATCCATGCCGACCAGATATCCCAACCCAATCTAGTCCCACCAGCCAGCACCCGGCCCATATCCCTCCAAACCCTTCCTATTCATATACCCATCCAAATGCCTCTTAAATGTTGCAATTGTACCAGCCTCTATCACATCCTCTGGCAGCTCATTCCATACACGTACCACCCTCTGCGTGAAAA
>NC_057713.1:106613045-106636711 GCF_004010195.1 Chiloscyllium plagiosum | reverse complement strand
ATCTATCCTGTCTATACCTGACATATGCTTCCTTCTTTTTCTTAACCAAAACCTCATTTTTTTTAGTCATCCAGCATTCCCTGGACCTACCAGCTTTTCCTTTCACCCTGACAGGAATATACTTTCTCTGGATTCTCGTTATCTTATTTCTGAAGGCTTCCCATTTTCCAGCTGTCCCTTTACCTGCGAACATCTGCCTCCAATCAGCTTTTGAAAGTTCTTGCCTAATACCGTCAAAATTGGTGTTTCTCCAATTTAGAACTTCAACTTTTAAATCTGGTCTCTCCTTTTCCATCACTATTTTAAAACTAACAGAATTATGGTCGCTGGCCCCAAAGTGCTCCCCCACTAACACCTCAGTCACCTGCTCTGCCTTATTTCCCAAGAGTCGGTCATGTTTTGCACCTTCTCTAGTAGGTACATCCACATACTGAATCAGAAAATTGTCTTGTACACAATTAAGAAATTCCTCTCCATCTAAACCTTTAACACTATGGCAGTCCCAGTTGATGTTTGGAAAGTTAAAATCCCCTACCATAACCACCCTATTATTCTTACAGATAGCTGAGATCTCCTTACAAGTTTGTTTCTCAATTTCCCTCTGACTACTGGGGGGTCTATAATGCAATCCCAATAAGGTGATCATCCCTTTCTTATTTCTCAGTTCCACCCAAATAACTTTCCTGCATTTTCCCTATATCCCTTGATTCCCTTACTGATTAAAAATCTGTCTCTCACAGCCTTGAATATTCTTGACAACTAGGTCTTATAAGGCCTAATAAGTACAAACGTTCATAGGTTCACAATGCTCTGAGAGAAGGACTTCCACTTCACTTTGTTATGTGGTCAACCCCTTATTCTGAGATTATGACCTCTGATCTTTGACTCTCCTACAGTGGAAACAACCTCTCTGCATGTACCCTTCTAAGACCCTTAACAATCCTATATGGGTTCAGAGTAAGGGAGAAAGTTGAAGTCAGAGTTACTGAGCATTTCAGCTGCCAACGTTGGGCTCCTATTGATTTGAGTCACCTCCATCTTTACCATTTTGTAGTTGGCTATCCCCCATGAATTATTTTTACTCTGTATTGTTCCTTGTCCTTCTCCCGAGCTAACTTAAGTCTTATGATACAAAACTCACTGTCCACTAAATCTACTTGGCACATCCCATTCTCAAGAATCAAATGTAGCAGTGTTTCTTTTCCTGTTGGATACCGCTGTAGAAAAAGTTCATGAACACACTCTTTTCTATCTCTGCCCTTTACACTACGACTATCCCGATTTATATTCAGATAATTAAAGCCCCTTATTATAGCTATCCTACCATCTTTTCATATGTGTAATTTCCTTACAAATTTG
The DNA here is from genome assembly GCF_004010195.1 of Chiloscyllium plagiosum. NCBI lineage: Eukaryota > Metazoa > Chordata > Chondrichthyes > Orectolobiformes > Hemiscylliidae > Chiloscyllium > Chiloscyllium plagiosum. The sequence goes on along the minus strand of NC_057713.1, from coordinate 106,635,352 downwards.
ATCCTCCAACACTCTTCCCACTCGTTGGTGGCCAAAGACTATACTTAGCAAATTAATTGTGTTTAAATTTGTTAGTTCTAACCAAATTTATCTGTCCTTAGCCCTCTGGAACATCCTCTTCTCCAGTACCAGAATGTTCTCCTTAAACAAAATTGCCACCCCTCCTCTTTCCTTTCTTCCTTGCCTTTTCTGGAGCTCTTATACAGAGGAATATGTAACACCAAGGTTTGCTCTTTTCAAAGCAAATCTCTTTAATCACCAGAATGGAATAATTCCATATGGTAATCTGCATTGTAACTCAACAGACATGTTTACCACACACTACACATTGATATGCAGCGAATCCTGTTTTAGACATGATTACTTTCTCCGTTACTCTGTTCCCATTTAATAATGCTGAAAATGTGTTGCTGGAAAAGCGCAGCAGGTCAGGCAGCATCCAAGGAACAGGAGAATCGACGTTTCAGGCATAAGCCCTTCTTCAGGAAAGGCCTGATCTCCAGCATCTGCAGTCCTCACTTTCTCCTCCCATTTAATAATGTCCAGCTGCAATGTTATATGTCTCTACTAGTATTATGTTGTATTTCTCTGTCAAGTTCACCTTAAACCTTCCCCAGCAGTACTAATAAATTGCCTAGCAAGTAAATAGTCTTTTTAGATGCAATCAATCTGGCATGTACACGTCCTATTCCCCTACAGTAGTCCCAATGAGGTCGGAACCTAAAACCACTCTTTCTGCACCATATTTCTAAACACATCTTCATTTACTTTGTAGTCCTAGTTCCTACACCTGGTATTGGGAAGAATCTGGAGATTATTGCTTTTGGAGTCTTGCTTGCTCATCTCCTCTTTACCTCCCTATATTCTGAATGCAGGATCACATCCCGTTTTCTGCCTATGTCATTAGCATCACTGCGGATCATGACCACGGGTGCTCATCCTCCCCTTGCTGTTTTGCAGTCATCCTGTTTAATCGGTACACTAGTTCCTGACTGGTTAATAATCTGTATCAATATTGAAGGAATATTATTAAGTAAGCAGATACTAAATTCTTTTGTTATGTAGAGGGAAAGGCCACAAGGAGGTTATAATAGCTTCCATTAATCATGTTTAATTGAGTTGGACATGCAGGATGAGTGATTTTCTGCCTTAATAAAGGTTGATTGCATTTCACACCACCTTACTAATACTTACCTGGAAATAAAACTCCTCACAATGCTCAAAGCTGAATGTTATTTTTCCTTGTATATTTATCTAGTAGGCATGTACTCTGAAGTATAAACGTCAATGCAAATGCTGATTGGCATGTTTCTAAAACATTGCCTACTGCGTAAACAATTGCTTTCTTTACTCCGTAACAATTAGTCACAACTCGGTCTGAGCAGGAACGTTTGAAATTTCATGACCAACCAGTGCTCCTTTTTGCCAAATCATGACTGGGAAAGTGAAACATCTGCCCATGTGCCTCATTGATGCAGTTGTCCTAGATTAATTGTAGATTTACCAGACAACAAAAAATCATTTTCTGTGATCTGCATTCATTTGAGACTGTAAAATTTGTACTTCTTTGTTTGATCTGAACTGACTGGAACAGCCTGCTTTTCCAGATCATTAAATGCAATGAAAAACACAATCAAGACAGTGTTGTTTATCTAGGAGCATCTAACTGTTGCATATATCTATGACCATGCTATAAACTGCCTATGTCTCCCTGGAGCCTGAACTAATTGTATCGGGAATTAGGCTGAAGTAAAACACTGCAGTTGGTGTCCTGATTTATAGTTTCATAGTGGTAACGAGATTGATGGCAACATACTGTATTTGAAAAGGGGTTACTTGAGAAAAAACAAAGGATGAAATAATTTATCAGGAGAATAACAAAGTTGGACAAATGTATTTTTACACTATTAAATCTTTTGCTTTTCAGTGAATGCTTCAGTTTGTTTTACTATGTTGAAATTTGATACAATCACACTTAAATTCTTGAATATTTTGCTCAGTAATTAGGAATGTATACACTGTCAAGAATTGAAACTGGAGATTTCTTTCTGTGACTGTCTTTCAGTTGCCAGTGTATTACTATCCAACTGGCCAGTACCCTACCTCAACAGCCCAACAGTTCAGACCTGTTGCTTCTGTTCAATACAATGCACAGCGAAGTCAGCATATACCCCAGACCACACAACAAACAGGTATGGCACTTCATCTATATTGTTTGATTTCCCCAAGTGAAATTGCAGATTTACCCTTGAAGTTGTGTCTAATTTTTGACTTGTAGCCAGCAGAAACAGGGACAAATTGGATTGGCCACATGCTTGATGAGGGTATAATGGACGTACTTGAGTTAAGTAGCCTCTACAGCCACATTTTGCATTGAAAAATGCATCAAAATCAAGGAGTATTTTTTGAGCTTCAACTCCAGTCCACATTCATGCCTTTTCGATTTGATTCGATGTAATGCTTGTTAATGTGCCTGTAATACACTTTTGCTTTGTTTCGCACCATTTTGTGATGTCAATTTCCATAAGTGGGACTTTACTCTTATGATCGGAAATCTGTGACATTTTTTTAGTTGCAGTCCTAGCAGGATACATGAACCCGGAGATTAATGAGGTTCCCATTTACATCAATAATGCCACTAATGTAGAATTCAAATTACATCTTTAGTCTGTTCGAGCAAGTGAAAATCAAAGATCAGAGATTTGATAAGATGTAATGAATAGCCAATACTTTTGAAACTAAACAAAGTTAATTTATAAAATGCATTGAATAAGGTAATTGAAACAGTGAATGCCAATAAAGGGTCTTTGTGTGTTTCTGGGTAAGAGTGTTGCTTGCACGATATTTTATCTGGACAACATCAGAGTTACACGCAGACATATGAACATAACAAGTTTGCAGCAGGAGGAGGCCATTTGGCCCCTTGAGATTTCTCCATCATTTAATAAGGGCATGAATGAGCTGACTGTAACCTACACGCCACATTCTCATTCATCTCTGATTACCTTGTAATCCCTTGCTGACTGAGAATCTATCCACCTTTCCACAATTCAGTGGGAATGACGAAATCTGTACATAGCCTCTGTATTTATCCATTTAAAGGTAAATACAAGAAATACCATCAAAGAACACTTCATAGATTTATAAATACCGATGGGTCACTTTCACAACTATTGGTATTATCAGCTCTACAACATCTGTGTTGTTGCACAGTAATTAAACTTTCATAAAGATTGTTTGATTCAAAATGAGTGTCTGTGTCCAGTTTAGGGTTCTGAAAAACATGGCCTGGCAATTAGATTTGATGCTTTAAAATATTTGCATAAGTTAATATGGTTAGGCCACTTCTGGAATATTGCATGCAATTCTGGTCCCCTTCCTATCGGAAAGATGTTGTGAAACTTGAAAGGGTTCAGAAAAGATTTACAATGATGTTGCCAGGGTTGGAGGAATTGAACTATAGGGAAAGGTTGAACAGGCTGGGGCTGTTTTCCCTGGAGCGTCGGAGGCTGAGGGGGTGACCTTATGGAGGTTTACAAAATTGAGGGGCATGGATAGGATAAATTGGCAAACTCTTTTCCCTGGGGTGCATGAGTCCAGAACTAGAGGGCATAGGTTTAGGGTGAGAGGGAAAAGATATAAAAGAGACCTACCGGGCAACCTTTACACATAGAGGGTTGTACGTGTATGGAATGAGCTGCCAGAGGATGTGGTGGAGGCTGGTACAATTGCAACATTTTAAGAGGCATTTGGATGGGTATATGAATAGGAAGGGTTTGGAGGGATATGGGCCAGGTACTGGCAGGTGGGACTAGATTGGGTTGGGATATCTGGTCGGCATGGACGGGTTGAACTGAAGGGTCTGTTTCCATGCTGTGCATCTCTATGACTCTTTGACTCTATGATAAAGCACAGAATTGCAGAATCTGGAGGTATTCACTTTGTTTTCTGTCTGAGAATTGCTGAGTATCAGCACCAGTCTCTGTTTTTGTGTGTTAAAGGGATTTTTCCAAACAACTGTATCTACAATCATAAGCTCTTCTAAAATGATGATGCAATTGGATTGCAGTCAAAAGCAGATCAAACTTTTTGAATAAATAAACAGACTTCAAAACTACTATCTTGATGAATTTCTGGATTGAATACATAAAATCAATTGGACGTTATTTAACATTTACTCATTGTTATCATGTTAAGATACCTTTTTCTATGATGTGAAATGTCCATTACCTATTATCCATCAGATTAACATTTTCTAACCCATCTGAGGACCTTTCCCTGTTAATAATCCTGATCTTTTACTTGACAGCTCTAATGAACTGGCAAGCACATTGTCTTAAGGTTAGTTACATCTGCCAGTCAGCACACTTCCATAAATCATCTTAATGAACACTGTTACAACTCCCACTGCAACATTTACGAATGAATTGTAAAGGAGGCAAAACCACTTTATTTAACTTTTTAAATGCTTACTACTGTTAATGAAAAGCTCACCCACCGTGCACGCCACCCTGCATCCACACCCCCCACCCCTCCTCCCCTACCCCCCACCCTAAGTAGCTGGTGTAATACTTACAAGCTGCTACAGTTTAGCTGAATCCATGAAAATTAAGAAATATATCTGCTCCGGCTCCCATTGCGTCTCAATCTGCCAGTTGCCTCATTAACTAAACTGGGTGGATTCTTTGTCTGATCCCTCTGCATCCTTGTGAAAATGACCAAGGCTGAAAATGGCAATATGGATCCTGGCTGTCACACTCAGCAGCCATTTGTTTTTGAGTCCGACTTCTGTTTGGTCCTCTCATATCAAATAGTTCTCCACCAGTTTGTGAGTTATGAAACTAAATGGCAATGCTTTCTTGTTAAATTTGTTCACAGAATGCTGCCTTATATATCTCTGCCTCCTGCCTACCAAGATCCTGCAATCCATCAGTCCCTTCTAGATGATTAACAAACCAATTTACATAAAATTAATATACAGGACAATGAAAAGCCAGCTTATGGTCTAAGAATACTTTTCCTACATCCTCAAAGATATCAATAGTTCAAATGTTGCTATTTGTGGCAGCATAAATGTTTGTTATCACTGTTTACACTTTATTGTTCAAGGGTGTGATATTATTTAGTTAGATACCTAAGTTTTCTTTATAAATACATGCTGCCTCCACAATATGAATGATAGAAGATGGGAGCTGATAACTATTGATCTTGAAGAGACAGCTCTTAGGAAACAGTACAAAGTTTCTGGAGAGGGGGCCGTTACACTGTAAGAGAGTGAGTAGCAGGTCTCACAGTGAACCGGTCTCTTTTCTAGGAGCTACACGATCGTTAACAGACGTACTGCATTTTTAAAATTTAAAATAGTAGATTAATTATTTGTAATTATTTTACTTCTGCATTTTTCAACTATTTATTTTGTAACTCTTTGCTTGAAATGTGCTAAATCGTATCTTCATGAAAATAATCTTGTTGTCATAATTCTGCTCTTTCTGAAAACCGTGACAGTATGCCATTTCTCAAATCCTGCTCATGAAGTAATTGATAAGTGTTATGTAAACTAACCACAATTTTAATGTATTGTTAATTGAATGCATTTAATGTTGGTTTTATTTGTACAGGCTTGGTTAGTGCAAAATCTTCAAGAGTGGTCACGTTCTTTGGCTTTGCATTTTGACCTATCTAGTGCCTTTTATATCCCACTCATGTAATTTCCTAAAAGCAAGTCACTTGATTTCCTCTCAACCCATCACCAGCCATCTCAATGAAAATCTTGACTAGTGTGTTTATATTGAGTTTCTGCATTAATTTTGGACAAACTTTAAGTGCATGTATATTTGTTTTTTCTCTAAAGCCTTGTTTGTTTCAAAAATCCATTAATGCAAACTCTTGAGCAGACTTCTTATTCAAAAACGACGTGAAAATCTTATGCAGATTTGTCTTTTTTCCTTTTAAATGCACCCAATAATGCAGCAAAATCGAGTTCTATTTTTATTTATGTATCACCCAAGGTTAAGTCCATTCAAACAATAAGAAAAGGTAGGGGAATCGAAGCTTCTTGGATGACGAAAGTGGATAGAAATCATGATGAAACAAAAGCTATTGTTTATGATGCACTACAGATGAACACTGCAAGTGAGATCCAAGTCAAATACAATAATTGAGATCTGAAGTGAAGAGGAAGATGAGACTAGCAAAATGAGAATTTGAGAATAGAATGGCCCCTAACAAAAGGGAACCTAAAATCATTCTCGAACACATAACTAATAAGAGGGCAGTGAGAAGCAGAATGGGACCTATTGGGGCACAGTAGGTATGTTATGACAATAGGCAGAGGGCAAGGCTGAAATACATAATGAGTAATTATTAAAGAAGATGTAACTGACAAAACAACAGTAGGAGCAGAAATGGATGGGATGAAAATTGATAGGCAGGATGGGAAAGACTTAATACGTTGAAGAGTGGATTAGTCACTTACACCCTGCAAAATAATAAGAGAGGAGAAAGGAGAAGATATGTGTTGTTGGAGCTTTAGAGCATTTCAAAGGGATTGTTCTCTTTCTGACATTCTGGCCTACCTGTCTATCATGCCTGACAGTCCATACCACCCCCACGGTACCGTCCCAGCAATCAGAGAGAGGAGTGCTTGTCTTTTGATCTCCTCCCTCTTCAATTTCCAAGGCCCTGAACACATTTTCCAGGTGACTCTGAAGTAATGCTTTTCTAATGCTCCTTTCAAGCTAATCTACAGTGTTCACTGCTCACCATGTAATTTCCTCCTCAGACAAAACACAGACTGGATGACCACTTTGAAAAATGCATCTGCTCAGTCTGCAAGCATGAGCCCAACTTTGTGGTAGTTTGCTATTTTAACACATTGCCTTGCTCCCATGCTCACAATTCTGTCCTGTGCCTCCTACAGCATTCCATAGAAGCCCAAGCAAGCTGGAGGAGGAACACTTCACATTCTGCATGGGCATTTTGCAGCCTTCTGGACCCAGCATTAAGTTCAATAACATGAGACATTCAAACCTGCTCTCCATTTTACAATCCAACATTGTGCTCTAATGAGATTAGCTGGTAACTCCAGAGGATGGAATTACTTGCCATTGCAGGACAAAAGTCCCAGTCTGCACTAACTTTCCTCAATCGTGGTGTTATTTTTGAAGAAGATTTGTTCTGAGTCTCTCGGTTTACTGTCAACTTTCCTTCCAGAGTTGTGAATCATTCACCTTCCCCTGCTCCCCCTCCCCCCATAATCTCCCTGTTACTTTCTGTCTGTTGTTTGTCAACCAAGGCCTTATATCAAGGAAAAAAAATGAATTTGTTAACAAGGTTAAATTGTCAACATTACATTAGGTTTAATAGAACATAAAACAAGTAAGAATTTATAGAAGCTTATAAAATCATGAGGGGCATAGATAAGGTGAATAGCAAAGGTCTTTTCCCAAAGGTGGGGGAGTTCAAGACTAGGGGGCATATTTGAGAGGAGAAAGATTTAAAAAGGACATGAGGGGCAGCTTTTTAAACAGGGTGTGGTTAGTGTGTGGAATGAACAGCCAGAGGAAGTGGTGGATGCAGATACAATGTTTAAAAGACATTTGGAAAGGTTTGGAGGGATATGGGCCAAATGGAGACAGGGAACATGGTCAGAATGAACAGAAGGGTCTGTTTCTATGCTGTCCGACACTATGACTATTTTTTATTTGCTCACGGCTTTTGAACATTGCTGGCAAGTCCAATGTTTATTGTCCATCCCTAATTGCCCAAGAGAAGCTGATGCCCAATTGCCTCATTAAACCATTACAGTCCACGTGGTGAAGCTGTAGCCACAGTGCTGTTGGGAAGGGAGTTCAGCATTTGACCCAGCAACAGTGAAGAAATGTGATATAGTTCCAAGTCAGGATGGTTGTCCCTTACAAGGGCAGGAAGATGGTGCTGTTCCCATGTTTTTTTTTAATTCATTCATTCACAGGGTGAGGGTGTCACTGGCTAGGTCAGCATTTATTGTTCTTCCCAGACATCAGTTGAGAGTCAACTACATTGCTGTGGGTCTGTGATTCAGACTAAATAAGGGTGGCAGTTTCCTTCCCTCAAGGGCATTAGAGAATCAGATGGACTTTTCCAATAATGGATTCATGGTCATCATCAGACTCTTAAATCCAGATTTTTTTTAATTGAATTCAAATCCCACCATCTGGACTCCGAGCACATTACCTGGCTCTCTGGATTAACAATCTAGTGATAATACCACCAGACCATCACCTCCCCAACATTTGCTGCTCTTATTATTCTAGTTGGTAGAAACCACAAGTTTATAAATTACTTTCGAAGTAGCATTGGTGAATTGTTAATCTGTATCTTGTAGATGGTACATAATGTTATTCCTGTGTGTACAGACGAACCTCAATTATCCGAAGCTCACGGCCGGGGAGTATTTCGTTCGGTTAATCAAATTTCGGATAATCAAATGCCGGATAACATATTTTGGCCGAGCTTCAGGACTTTGCGATCTTGCCAGATAATCTTAAATTTGGATAATCGAATGCCGGAAAATCGAGGTTCCTTTGTAATTGGTGAAAGGATTGAATGTTGAAGGTGTTTGGTGGAGTGCCAGTGAAGAGGGAAGGTTTGTCCTGGATGTGTCGAGCTTCTTGAGTGTTCTCCAACCTGCACTCGCCCAGTCAAATGAACAATTATCTATGACATTCCTGACTTGTCCCTTGTCAATGGTGGAAAGGCTCTGAGAGGAAGTGAGGTAACTGCTGCAGAATTTCTGACCTCGGTCTGTTCTTGTCGTCACAGTATTTAAATGGCAGTTTTTGGCTGATGAGCTTGGCTCCTCCATTATTGGGGAAGGGGATTTTGTGAAGATTCCATGACTGTTCTGTGGCAGAACTTCAGAGTTTAGATCCGATCTGTCAGTTGTGAGATTGCTAAGCTCGGTCTTGCATACTGCTCACGTTGTTTGACACGCAAGTAGTGCTGTGCTGTGCTGTAGTTTCACCAGGTTAATACTCCATTTTTAAGTATGTCTGGTGCTGCTCCTGGTATGTCATCCTGGACTCTTTGAACCAGTGTTGATTTCTGAAGAAGGGTCACCGGACTGAAATGTTGACTCTGCTTTCTCTCCATAGATACTGCCATCCCCTGCTGACCTTCTCCAGCAATTTCTGTTTTTGTTTTAGATTTCAAGCATCTGCAGTTCTTTTGTTTTGATTTCCCTCTTTTTGATTCCTTTACCATTTGCCTCAGGCCCAGTCTAGAGAATATGTCCTTCAGGACTGGACCAGCTCAGTCATCAGAAATTAAAGCATTGACTCAGAGTACACTTTGTGCCCTTACCACCCTCAATGTATCCTGCAAGTGGTGTTCAAAATGGAAGAGTTTGGTTTATCACTGAGGGAGCTGAGGGTGGTCGGTAGTAATCAGCAGGAGGTTTCCTTTTCCTATGTTTCCCATGGGATCCAGCACCAAGGTTAAAGACTCCCAGGACAACTCCGTCCCAAATGTATACCTTCATGCCACCAGCTCTGCTAGGCCTTTCCTGTGGGACGGGACATATCCAGGAATGGTGATGTTGGTGTTTGAGACATTGTCTGTACGTTATGATTCTGTGAGAATGATAATGGCAGGCAGTTGCTTGACTGTTCTGTAGGACAGTGCTCTCAATTATGGCACAAATCACAGGTGTTAGTAAGGAGGATTTTACAAGGTTAACAGAGTTGTGAATGCCCTTTTTATTTCTGGCTTGACAAGGAATGTTCATGCTGCTATCGATCTGAGCTCCAACCCCTTTTCATTTTCTGAGCCCCTGTCCCCAACTCATCATCACAATGGAATTGTCGTGTCTCTAACCAATAGATATTCACTGGCCAGAACCCAGTGAACTGTCCCAGTCATTTGTTTTCTTATGGGGCTCACCATCTCTTTGTAAATGGACTCAGCCTCTCACAAAACATTGGCTGGCCCATCTGTTTTCCCAGCCCAACTATCTTAGAGTTAAAATTTTTCCTACAGTCTCTTTAATTTTATTTTTTGAATTCCTTGCTGATTTTCACAATTGATTTCCTTCCTTTCTCTATCTTTTCATTGATATTTCATTTGGGTACACTTGTACAGGGACTGGTCACTTTTTTGATACCTTATCTATGCGTGAGTTCTGCTAGTAACTGTTGCAGCCGGCTTGATTCTATTTTTGTCCAATATCCAAGCACAGAGAGAGCTATTGGAAAGTAATCAGCAGCATAAATTGTGCTCAAATTGCCTAGAATACTACACCTCAGAACAGAGCCATGAGCCTCCTCTGATAAAATGATGCATTGGTTCCTTTCCCAAAACCCCTTGAGATATTTTTTTTGTACCTGTTTATCCAGATGCCTTTTGAAAACTGTTTTATTTCTATTTCTGCCATTGTTCTTTTGTATGCCCTATGAATATTTATCACAAAAAGAACATGGTAATTTTTCACCTTACTCTGTTGGTCTTACATTAATGCAAATCTTTAGTGCTAGATGCTTTTCAGTCTGTCAGCAACTCCCTAAGTCTCAAGCTTTTCAAGATTTTGATATTATTCCTGTATCTTTAGAGGTTATTTCAGTTGCTCTGTTCCAAGATACAAGAATAAATTTATCATTTGATATATTTTTGTCTTGCTTTTCTCCATTTAATTTATCAGTATGTTTTATGAATTCTCTTAATTTCATTAAATCAATTCTCCCTGTTTACACACCTTTCTACTCTCTCAGTTTTTTTGCACGAAAGACTCACTTTAAATTACCCTTAACCATTCTTTCCTCAGACCTCAAACTCCAGAACTGCTTCACCATGGCTTATTCAACTCTAACTTTAACACTTGAAGTTCTTAAAATATTCTTTGTTTAATCAAAAAAAAGGTGAATGCAACCCTCTAAGGTGAGTTTTTAAAATTGAAATCTAGATATTCAAGTATGATAAAAATATCAAAGAATTCCTCAAACAAAAAACAAGGATTCCTCCACCCAGTGCAAACTAAAGGTAAACTAAATTAAACTAGGTAAATATAGTACTATAAACAGCTCCAAGTTTAGCCATAATGTCCCTTCATGTTTAAAATTCAATTTAACCTTGCACCACGTGTGTGCATTGTTTTGTAAGAAAATTTTAATTTTATTTTGGATAAACCTAATTTACTTTATAAGTGGCATTTAACTGAATGCTACAGTTCATATTCTGTAGTTGCAAGCGAGTTTTGAGAAGATTTGTAGCTCAGGTTGAGATTGTAGGTTTGCTCGCTGAGCTGGAAGGTTCATTTCCAGATGTTTCGTCACCCTACTAGGTAACACCTTCAGTGGGCCTCAGGTGAAGCACTGCTGAAAATTCCTGCTTTCTATTTATATGTTTGAGTTTCTTTGTACTGGTGATGTCATTTCCAGTGGTGATATTATTTCCTGTAGTGAAGTCACTTCCTGTTCATTTTCTCAGGTGGAGGTAGATGCGGTCTAACTCGATATGTTTGTTGTTGGAGGTCCGGTTGGAATGCCATGCTTCCAGGAATTCTCTGCATGTCTCTGTTTGGCTTGTCCTAGGATGAATGTGCTGTCGCAGTCGAAGTGATGTCCTTTCTCACCTGTATGTGAGGATACTAGTGAGAAAGGGTCATGTTTTAATGTGGCTAGTTGGTGTTCATGTATTCTGGTGGCTAGTTTTCTGCCTGTTTTTCCAGTGTTTGTTACAGTCCTTACATGGTATTTTGTAAATGACATTAGATTTGCTTATAGTTGCTAGCCTGAAGCAGAGTTTTTCAAGAATTTCAGTGAAACAACAGCTTCATTTAAAAACCAGTTGAAATGAATCTTCATTAATCGACTCAGGCCTTTTATATTAGGAGCATATATGAGTAGCCAACCTAGTGCTACTTGGTACTTGAATAGAATTTGCACTAGAGTACCAAAGTTCTGTATTTCAGCGAGTGAAATGGAAGAAGGGAAAGAGACGTCTGCCTACAATTGTCCAGCACCAGGAATTGATTCTCATTCTTTATTTGAGTTCGGGGAGGAAATAGTCCCCATAGGGGACCATGTGGGGGATAGATATTGCTCTTTGTAGCTCTGAATCACAATGGTTGTGCTGCCTACCCAGTACCAGTGTTAAGAACATCTTTTCAGGTGGAGAGGAACTTGGGATGAGAGAAGAGCAATCAATTTATCGCTATCCATGTTGACACAAAATACCTTGATAGAACTGAAAAGGAGTTACAGCTGAAATTTTTGAACAGCTAGGAACTAAATGAAAAAGCAGAACATCCAAGGTAATAATCTTGGACTTACCATCTGAGCCATAGGCACATTGACATATGGTAAATACAGTCCAAAAGTTAAATGCTTTGCAGAAAGATTGGTGTGGTTAGAATGGCTTTGAGTTTGTGTAGCACTGGCACCAGTACTCATGTAGAAGGAAGCTGTTCCATTGGTATGGTCTTCACTTAAACTATATCATGCCAAACATCCTGGTGAGTTGAATGACTCTGGCTGCGGAGAGGATTTTAAAATAAATATGATGGGTGGGTGTGCATGATTTATAGAGAGAGAGGATACATAGGCTTATAAATGAAAAGGATAATGCAGCACTTCCAGGCAGTTACTTAGACAATGACACTCAGATTAGGTCAGGAAAGGACAAAATGTATGACCATCCAAAGACAGCAGCAAGTAGAGTCAAAGGGAGAATAATGGTAAAAAGACAAAATTAATGGCTGTGTAATTGAAATGCACATATTATTTTTCACAAAGCAAATGTAATAATGGGATGAATAAAGGATACTGAATTTTACCTTATAGACATTACATACATATGGTTACAAAGAGATTAAAGCTGCATTCTGAATATTCAGGGATATGTGACTTTTCAGAAGTACAGGCAAGAAGGAAAGAGTGGTGGAGCAGCTTTGTTAGTAAGAGATGGAATAAGTATGACAGAAAAAAAGGTCTTGGATCATAAGATATTGGTGAAATTAAGAACGGAAATTTGCCGAAGTAGCCACAAGAAAGAACGCATTGGGCGTATTGAGAACGTTGTTCTAGGACAATATATTGTAAACCAGGCATCAGGTTTTTCTGGATCTGGTAATATGTAATGAGGCAGGTTTAATAAATGATTTTAGAACAAAGGATCCCCCAGAAAACAGTGACCATAACATGGTAAAATTTAGCTTTCAGTTTAAGAGTGAGAATATTGTGTCTGAAACAACTGTGCTAAACTTAAGAGTATAATTACAACTGAGTTAGAACAGAATTTGCTGGAGTGGACTGGGAAAGAAGTTTTGCAGAAAAGATGGTTGTTGAATAATGGCAGCTGTTTATGAAAACAGTGAATAGCTTACAACAAGAATATATCTCAGTGAGGGAGAAGGATACAAGGCAGGGGATAAATTGACCTTAGTTAACCGAGGAAGTTAAGAATAGCACCAAATTAAAAGAAAACAGTGTATTATGTGGCAAAGGTTAGTGGTGAGACAGAGGATTGGGAACATTTTAAAAATCTACATGACAAGAAAATAAATTCTGAAGGTCAACTAGTATGAAAAGTACAAATGGACAGTAAGAGCTTCTTTAAATATATTAAAAGAGAAAGGCCAAAGTGAATGTAGGCTCCTTAGAGATTGAGACTGGGGAAATAATAACAGGGAACCAAGGAGTGTGAGTAAATAATTTGCATCTGTTTTCATAGTTTGGAAGACACTAATGCTTTTCAAAACATATTAAATAATCAAGGAGCGAAATGAGAGTGTTGGAAATAATTGCAATGACTATCACTTGCAGCATTAGTATTCCTAGTACATTTTCTGTAAAGGCCAATGCATCTCCTGGAGCTGATTGGTTGCATCCTAGGATATTAAAAGAAGTAACTACATAGAGATATTGGATACACTGGTAGTAATTGTATAAGATCCTTAAATTGTGGAAAAATCCCAGAACATTGAAATTTTCGAATGTTTAAAGGGAGGGAGACAAAAAGAACTGACTATAGGTCAGTTACTTAACATCCATCTTTGGGAAATGTTAGTGTCCATTATAAAAGATGTAATAGCAGAGCATTTAGAAAATACATAATACAGAGGAACTTCAATCATCCAAATGACACGGGCAGGGAGTATTTTGTTCAGATAATCAAATGTTCGGATAATCGAATGGCAGATAACACAGTTTAGCCAAGCATTGGGACCTTGCGATCTTGTCCGGATAATTCAAAATTTGGATACTGGAATGCCAGATAATCGAGGTTCCTCTGTATAATTAAGTAAACTCAATACAGCTTCGTGAAAGGACATTCATGACTGACCAAATGATTTACAGTTCTTTGAGGGGGTAACAAACAGGATAGAGAAGGGAGCAGCAGTAGACATAACATATGTGGTTTCCAAAAGTCATTTGATAAGGTACTGCACATAAGGCTGTACCTTAATAAGAGCCCATGTTGTAAGGGGTAGTATGTTAGCATTAATAGAGGGTTGGCTAACCATAGAGAAAGCTGTAGAGGTAAAAACAATGACTGCAGATGCTGGAAACCAGATTCTGGATTACTGGTGCTGGAAGAGCACAGCAGTTCAGGCAGCATCCAGGAGCTTCGAAATCGACAAGTTCCTGGATGCTGCCTGAACTGCTGTGCTCTTCCAGCACCACTAATCCAGAATAGAGAAAGCTGAGTTGGGGTAAAGGGGGCATTTTAAGAATGGCAACCTGTAATGAGTGGAGTGCCACAGGGATCAGTGCTGAGGCCAATTTATTTTGAATGCAATGAATTAGATGAGGAAAACTAATTTAATTTTGCCAAGTTTGCAGATGATAGAAAAATAAATGAGAAGGCAAGTCATGAGAATGGCATAAACAGTACACGGGTGTATATGGACAGATTACTGACTGAGCAAAAACTTGGCAGATGAAATATAGTGTGGGAAAATGTGAGACTTGTGCCTTTTGGCAGAAAGAATAGAAGAGCTGAATGTTATTAAAATGTGTAATACTGCAGAAAGCTGCACCACATGGAGATGTTTTGGGTTCTTGAGCATGAACAATGAAAAGATAGCATAAAAGTTGAAAAGTGGTAGGGAAGGGAAACAAAATGGCCTTTATTTCAAAGTAAAGAGAATATAAAAATAGACAAATCTTATTGAAAGTGTACAACTCAATAGTTATAACACACCTAGATTGCTGTGAACAAATGTGATCTTGTCTTAAGCAAGATAGACTGACATTGGAGGCAGCCCAGAGAAAATTCACTACGTTGCCCCGACATGGAGAGATTTGTATGGAAGAGTTTGAATGGGTTGGGCCTGTACTTATTGGAGTTTATAAAAATGAGAAATAACCTTATTGAAAATGCAACTTTCTTAAGGTGTTTGATGGTAGATACTAAGAGGTCGGTTCCCCTTGGTGGAGAGTCTAGTACTAGAGGGCATAATCTCAGAATAAGAGGTTTCTCATTTTGGACAGAGGTGAGACAGAATGTTGCCTCTCAGAAGGTAGGGAATCAATGAAATTCTTTACTGCAGAAGGCTATGGATGTTGAGATATTAATGCATGTTCCAGTCTGAGATGGGAAGATTTTAATCAGTAAGGGAATCAAGAGTAATGTAAATAATGCAAGAAATTGGGTTTGAGTTTTATCAGATCAGCTATGAACTGTAAACAACAAATGCTGGGGATCATAGCGGGTCAGGTAGCATCCATGGAGAGAGAGTAAGCTAACACTTCAAGTCTAGATGATTTTTCATCAGAGCTAAAGTGAAGTGTGGAGGGGACAGCATTTATGCTATGGTTGGGCATGAGGGGGTGTGGTGAGGTGTAGAATGCTGGAAGAGACAAAATGTTGATAGTTCAGATTAAGTGATCAAAATGTGAGATGGCAGAATAATGGTGTGTCTAATTGCCAGACTGGAAAGAACATTCAGGACCACTGGGATGGAGGTTGGGTAGGGGGGGAAGGAGACAGGACATGGTGACAGAGAATGCAACAAGTAAAGCTAAAACAAAAGGGAGGAATGGGAGTGCGTTCACAATTTGAAGGTGTTGAACTCAATATGAAGTCCACAGTGGCTCAGTGGTTAGTATTGCTGCCTCATATTCAAATTCAATCCCAGCTTTGGGAGACAGTCTGTGTGGAGTTTGCACATTTTCCCTTTGTCTGTGTGGGTTTCTTCTGCCTTCCCTCCCACCTTCCAAAGATGTGCAGGTTAGCTGAATTGGCCATGCTAAATTGCTTTTTGTGGTCTGGGATGTGTGGGTCAGGTGCATTACTAAGGAGTAAATGTAGAGTAATAGATTAAAGGAATTGGTCTGGGTGGGTTACTTTTCAGAGGGTTGGTGTGGACTTGGCCTAATGGCCTATTTCCACACTGCAAGGATTCCATGATCTATGAGGTTGTGAAGTGTCTAGTCTGAAGATGAGATGTTATTCCTCCATGGGAAAGTACTGTGGGTGGGAGTGTGTGTTAGTGATCAATAAATGGACTAGGGTGTCCTGGAGGGAATGACCTCTACCTTACCATGTAATTGCAGAAGGTGCAACACCTGCCTCTTCATCTCCTCCCTGCTCTTTTCAGGTGAAGCAGCATTTCACCTGTACCTCCTCCAGTCTTGTGTATTGTATTTACTGCACCCAATGTGGTCAACTCTACACTGGGGAAACCAAACACAGACTGGGTGAACACTTTGTGGAACACCTCCAACCTGTGCGCAAGCCAATCATTTTAACACAGCATCCTGCTCGCATGCTCACTTGTCCGTCCTTGGCATGCTGCAGTGCTCCAGTGAATCACAGCACAAACTGGAGGAACAGCATCTCATCTTAAGACTAGGCACTTTACAGCCTTCTGGACTTAATATTGAGTTTAACACCTTCAGACTGCGAACCAATTTCCATTCTTCCCTTTCTTTTAGCTTTACTTATTACATTCCCTGTCACCAGGACCTCTCTTCCCACCCCCCACCCCAGTGGGACTGTCTGTTCTTTCCGGTTTGGTAGTTAGACACACCATTGTTCTGCCCTTCTCACATTCTGACCACTTAATCTGAACATCCAGCACCTTTTTTTCCCCAACAGTGTACACCCCACCACATCCCCCCCAACTATAGCATAAATGCTGTCCCCTAAACACTTCACTTCAGCTCTGATGAAAAGTCATCCAGACTCAGGACATTCTCTCCATGGATGCTGTCTGACCTGCTGTGATCTCCAGCATTTGTTGTTTGCGGTTCAGATTCAAGCATTTGCAGTAATTTGCTCTTACATCAGATCTGCCGTGCTGTCATTGAATGGCAGAACAGATTTGATGAGCCGAGTGGCCTACTTCTGTTCCTGCATCGTTAGTTTTATAGTCTGTATGCATTCATCTGTAATTGGGTTGAGATTGAAGGTGTTTCCTAGTTCTATCAACTAGCTGTTTAAAATTTAGCTTTCAGTGCCATACATACTCTCAAAGCCTGGGCCTTTCTACAGGGTTTTGATTGGTGTCTGTGTCCGTGAGGTCGTGGATCCCCCATGTCAGCTAATGTAGAATTATTAAATTGTGGAGCAGATGGACTGAGCTGGCAGTCAATCCATCATTCAAGCTGCCATGACTGAAAATCTCAATAATAAGCTCTTCAGCGGCTTAAACATCTATATTTAGTCCTGGCAGTGATTAAACCAGTGGAGCTAGAGGTGGAGGAATCAGCAAAATGCAGTGGAAATGTGCAGCACATTGCACAAAGTGCTTCAATTTCAATAATATTCTCATTCCGTTTTGAACAATCACCCAAATTGGCAAGCAACACCAAGAAATGAGAATTACTGAATGATAGTCTGATTGACACTCATGATATTCTTCAGTTAGGTGATGCAAGTCCCTAAATTGGCATTTGATGAATGAAACAGAGATCATTTCTTTCATCGGCGCTCAGTTTCCTCTTGCTCTATCTATTAATACCTGGATATGTTATTGTCAGTTGTAATATGTATTTGAAACATCCAGTTGATGCATTTGAATTGAGACTTAAAGCACTTGTGTGAGACTGTGGTCATGAGGCGACACAATCCTGGTTTCATTAATGACAATCATTATGGTCTCAACTAAGCAACAACTATTTTGTTTAGTAGACTTGTTTCCTGTTCCGTTTAGGTACAAATTGACATTCTGAGATTTAACATTTTGCCAACTTTTGTTATGTTGTTTAAATAGGTAGGATTTTTCTGTTAATATTATAGAGAAAGGGCTAAATTGCAGATACGTGAGTGTTGAAAGTAAACAGTGAAAAAAATTGTTATTGGAATATACTTTGGAATTTTTTGTAACATTCTGCATTGATGGAATATTGTGTTCAGGGAATCTACAAAATCACTAAGAACTCTGGTTTTGTGTTACTGCTGCCTTTGCATAAACAAACTCACCAAAGTCTACATGAACGCCCCCTTCTTATGACTATGCTGCACATGAAGCATTGGAGAATTCGTCTGCCGGTCCTGGCCTGAAGGTTTGTACATATTTTCCCAATTAGCTGCCTCAGAGATCATCATTATGCTTCTCTGACAATGTAGATTGAGATACTGATATTGTAGACTTTTGATCAAATTAAATTGAGGAAAAATAAATTAATCAAGATTGAAAGGGCTTAGTGTGCTGATTCATCATCAGCATCTAATCCAAATATATTTTCTTTTCTGAAAGAGTTACAGAATAGAAAATTAGAATAAAAGGTAGCAACAGCTATTTTTATAGCATTGCTGCATGGTTAATGTGAAGCTTTCATGTTAATTCAGAAGCATGTGGCATTTCAAATCTATGCAAAAGAAGAAGTCAGCCACAAACCTCGAACATATATCCACACTGGCTCACCACCATTTACTCATATTCAATTACATGTGGGGATTGCCTACTCACATGATCAACAAACAGACTCGGTTAGATGCAGAAGACCAATATTATGGTTCTTTGAATCTAAGATATTTGCCTTCAGGATTCAAAGTAGCTCATCAGAATCCCAAGCTGTATTTTGTCAGACAACAAATGTGAACAGTTGACTGTCAGTGTAAAACATTGATAATTGACATTACTATTCTCCAGATTAGTATTGAGGGAATATGAAAGCAATCTTTCTCAATTCTATAATCCTATTCCCTTTTCAAAACCTGTTCAAAGTACTTCAAATAATGACTCTCATCAAACAATCTCAATGAGTATGTATTTCACCAACAGGCTCATTGGGTTCTGATTTTTTGTAGAACTGCTGCCATCATGCACAAATACGCTCGATGAATTAAACATTAAAAATGAAATGTTTCATACATTATGCAAATGATGTAATCTGATATATGTTCACACAATTATAATAACACAAATTAATCATTTTTCTTTGTTTAAATACAAATTTCTTCTCTAATTCTCTCCCTCCTCAACACTTAGCAAACACCAGCTGCAATATTCTCATAGGATTAGAGTGCCATCATACAAATCTTTTGAATGTAATTGAGTTACAATTAGCTGTGCAGTGCACCAAAAATAAAAAAAGCAACAAGACAAAATTTTTAATGATAAGTTCAGCATTTCAATAGAGGATGCAATTGGCAATGCGTCTTACACAGGAAATTTATCTTTGCGGTTGGAGAAACCATTTGCCCTCATTTAAAACAATATATCAAATGGTGTCCCCTATTCATTTTCATGTGATGTTGATCTTGATTGAGGTCTTGGAAGAAGATGCAAAGAGCATTGTTGCTGATATTTCAATTATGATATGTATGTGGAATTTTGAAAGGTATTTTATACATTGCAAAATGTAGAATTGAGGGAAATGGGAGCCCTTGAGTTTAAAGGTCAGTGGCAGTATACATACAAATTTGATAAGATTGACAGACAGAAAATTGTGTAGTGAATAGCTTTTCATCTGACTGCAAGGAAATATATTGCTGAGTCTTCCTGCATTGGTATCAAGAAGGCTACAAGTTTTCAAATGTTGTTGATGTGGGCCTGGGTATATGGGCCATAATGCCAAAATTATCAGGTGACACAAAACTTGGAAATGTAGTAGGTGATAAGGAAAATTGCAGCAGACTTCATGAGAATATCAACTATGTGATATGGGTAATCATTTTTGCAGATGAAATTTAGCAAAGAAATATGAAGTGATGCACTTTTAATGGAAAAATATTGAGACTGTATAAACAAAATGGTGCAATCTTGCTTGTGCATTCGACAGCTTTTGAGAAGGTAAAGAAGGACATTTAAAAGTCACTCAAGGGCAAAGAGTGCAAAAACCAGGAAGTTTACAACTTATTTGTTAATCTTTAGCAGGCATATTGCATCCAATTCTGAGCACCATGTTTTGGAAAGTACATCAAGGATGTAAAAGGATATTTACAAGAAAGATACCAGGGATGAGAGATTTCTATTTTCTGGAGAACATAGAGAAGCTCAGATAGTACTCCTTAGAGCTGAGAAGGTTCCGGAGAAATTTAACAGAGATAATAATAATTGACAAAAAGATAAGAAGTAAGGATGAAAATCTTTTTTCTCAGTAACCTTGTGCAACCTTGGATGTACAGGCTGAGCAGGAGGTGGAAATAATTTGTCATAATTTATGGAAGGGAACCAGTTAAATACTTAAAGGTGTGCAGGTTTGTGTGGCAAAGTGGGTGTGTAGGGCTAAATTTTTTTGGCAGCTTTTTCAAAGAGCAGACGTGGACAATGGGTGAAGTAGATTCTGTTGGTACTGCAGATTCAGTAAGATGCCAATGTACACTACTGAAGAACATGTGCAGTTTTATTGCAATTTTATGCTTAATTTTCTATGACGCTGATTTTCTGCTTTTGATTAGTTTCATTCTGTTATTTTGCTTAAACGGAGAAAGTGATAATTCAGTCATGCTGTGTACTGCACCCACAGATGACAGAGCTCTGATTTATGCTGCATTATCCTATACAGAGTTCCTCTTTACTTCTAATCTGAAGATAGTACTTAGCAAATTCAAGATGCTTCACCACAGGAGTGCCAAGACAATTGTAAGTCAAATTGATTCTGGTTGCTCTCCTGTGCTTTCCAGCATTGAGACTTGAAATTATGGCCATCTGGTTAGAAAGCAGGTGATCCACTGCCAACTCGGGTATCAGTTCCCTGGTATAAATATTCTGGCAACTGGTTAAATACTTTCATCAACCCTTGATCATGAATCTCAAATAAAGCTATTTGATATATGATATATGACAAATCCTAGTTGTAAACAATTTGAACCCCTTTTTAACAAATTTCGAACTGTTTGAACTCTTTGGAGAAAATCTAACTGTCGGAACAAATGATTGGCAGGCTACAACTAATTGGGGAAAATGATCAGATCATGATTAAAGAGGTTTTTTTGGCTGTCAAAGTTATCTTTCAAGAATTTAAACAAAACTGTAGAGAAGGGGCAGCACGGTGGCTTAGTGATTAGCACTGCTGCCTCACAGCACCAGGGTCCTGGGTTCGATTCCCGCTTGTCTGTGCGAAGTTTGCACATTCTCCCTGTGTCTGTGTGGGTTTCCTCCGGGTGCTCTGGTTTCTTCCCACAATCCAAAGATGTGCAGGTCAGGAGAATTGGTCATGCTAAATTGCCCACAGTGTTAGGTGCATTTGTCAGGGGTAAATATAGGGTAGGGGAATGGATTTGGGTGGGTTTCTGTTCAGAGGGGCGGTGTGGACTTGTTGGGACGAAGGGCCTGTTTCCATACTGTATAGAACCTAATCTAATCTAACATTTTTAGATTTGATTAGATTTGATTACATTACAATGTGGAAACAGGCTCTTTGGCCCAACAAGTCCACACCGACCCGCCGAAGCGCAACCCACCCATACCCCTACATTTACCCCTATACCTAACACTACGGGCAATTTAGCATAGCCAATTCACCTGATCTGCACATCTTTGGACTGTGGGAGGAAACCGGAGCATCCGGAGGAAACCCATGCAGACACGGGGAGAACGTGCAAACTCCATACTGTCAGTCGCCTGAGGCGGGAATTGAACCCGGGTCTCTGGCGCTGTGAGGCAACAGTGCTAACAGTGCTATGATCCTGTGTCAGGATCATATTAAGGAAAGAGGGAGTCATTATTCAGAGAGCAATTCTTAAAATAAAAATGGGCGGCACAGTGGCACAATGGGTGGCACGGTGGCACAGTGGTTAGCACTGCTGCCTCACAGCGCCAGAGACCCGGGTTCAATTCCCGCCTCAGGCAACTGTCTGTGTGGAGTTTGCACGTTCTCCCCGTGTCTGCGTGGGTTTCCTCCGGGTGCTCCGGTTTCCTCCCACAGTCCAAAGATGTG
>NC_057713.1:106580655-106612488 GCF_004010195.1 Chiloscyllium plagiosum | reverse complement strand
CTCTCATCAAACACACCAGTTCTTTTTCAATATATAATTTCAGTTACATCACACTGTAAACATTTGCTATAAATTCTGTGTCTTACAATCTTATTCTCCACAATCACCTGATGAAGGAGCAGCGCTCAGAAAGCTAGCGCTTCCAAATAAACCTGTTGGACTATAACCTGATGTTGTGTGATTTTTAACTTTGTGCAGCCCAGTCCAACACCAGCGTCTCCAAATCATGGCTTGCATTAGGAGCATGCTGCCAGCTTCATGCAATACCAATGAGCTGCATTCCCATTCATGTGATCTGAGGTTTCCTTCATGTCATAAGGGAAGAGCTAGGTTACAAGTCTGGATGGTAACCAATATCTTCAGGAGAGTCCTGTGATGGTGAGTGGGGCAACAATCTGGATGATGATGAGCGGTAGTTGGCAGTGGCCTTCCGTTTTGATGTGAAACCATAGCAAACCTGTTACTCCCAGCTTCACGATGGATGTATTAAAAGCAACCTGAAAGGTAAAACAATGACAATTTGCTTGTAAATAGTAAAAGAAATTATGCTACATCTTAGATGTCAACAAGGTGTAGCATGTAAATGAGAAATTGCAGGGAGCCAAGGATAAATTATTTGAATTACTTTTAGTTGCAGCCTCCACCATACTGCTGAGTACCTGAATATATTGACTGCAGTGTGCATAGTGCATGCCATGTAAAATCACAGCCCCATGTTGGAAAGAGGTCTGAAACAAACATTATACTAACAATGTATACGGATGTCAGGCCTAAGATATATGAAATTATATATGGCTCAACCTGGCTGACTAGACATTTCTGACACAGAATGGACATACAAACTCCAACTACCTCATTGGACAAGAATGAAGTGTATGCAGGAAGAATCAATTTCCAGGCAGTGAACTGTATTATTTCTCAATATTGTTCTTTAATGAAATTTATGATGGAAAATTTTCTTGCAGTGTGAGACCACAAATGTTTTAACCTATTCTGTCACCCCTGTTTTGTATTTCACACAGTATCCATAAATTCTTCAAGAAGACAAGAGTAAATTGACAAGGTCTCTTCCCTGTAATGGTGGAGTCCAGAACTAGTGGGCATAGGTTTAGGGTGAGAGGGAAAAAATTTAAAAGGGACCTAAGGGGCAACTTTTTCACACAGAGGGTGGTGTGTGTATATAATGAGTTGCCAGAGGAAGAGGTACAAGTTTAACATTTAAGAAACTTCTGGATGGATATATGAATAGAAAGGGTTTGGAGGGATATGGGCCAAGTGCTGGGAAATGGGACTAGATTAATTTAGGATATCTGGTCGGCATGGACAAGTTGGACCAAAGGGTCAGTTTCCATGCTGTACATCTCTGTGACTGTATTACACTGAAATTTCCCTTAAAAGGTCACATCAAGATCCTAAATTAAGGGTTAATTGTTGATGGACAACTTATTCTTCAAGAAAAGAAGCTTGTCAATTTTTTTATGTGGCAGCCAAGGTTAATGTCATTGTTAACATTTACTGTCACAGAAATGTAGCCTTCTAAGATGAATTGGATTTTCTGCTAATGTTACTATATTTGAAGTAATCAAATATATCTGTTTTTGGAGAGGTGAGAGGACTTTAATGGATATGATGTTATTGGAACATATGTTCATGTCGTTCAATTTCACGGCATTAGTAAGTGTTGGTACTGATTCCAAATTAAACTTGCTTTTTCACATGAAAAGACACGCAAAAAACATTTGTTCCTACTTTTATTTAGTAGAATTTTATTACAAGTTGTTGGCAAAGAGGTTTGGAAAACTGATAATGAAATTTTGTGCTTGATGAGGATCAAACATAAAAAATATAGTTTGGAGTGGGCTGCATTGGTTTGAGTGATTGGTATTCAGGTTGTGTACTATCAAAATGTTCGTTTATCACAACATGGAGGGGTCTTTACCCTGCCAGATTTGACAGCATGCATTTAAAATTATCTGAGATTCAGATGTCATCTTCCCACGTTCTGATTTTAAAGCTCCTCTTCTAATCAAACATAAGATAAACCGTTTTCGATTTTTTTTGTTGTGGGGTCTGGCAGAAAAAAGGAGTGCTTCTCCAGGCATTGTAGGGACACATAGACCCTCCATACACTCCCTCACCATTAACATAGGCCTCCCAAAATACTCTCTCTGGCCATTTAGAACCATGGAAGAATTATGGCACAAAAGCTAGCCACTGTACCTGTAACAACCAGAAAATAGTTATTGAAGCAAGTCCCATATATCCAGCTCTTGGTCGATTGTCTTGTAGGTTAACACATGTCAAGGCCATATCCAATGGGGGTGATGTGAGTTTCTGCTTCTCTCTGTGTGAAAGAGACTTCAAACACCTGTCAGGTGAAAAGGTGTTCTCAATTCTACCTATTCTTCTACCTATTACCTTAACTCTACAGGTGCTGAAAATTGACTTCCGTACTAAGAGAGTGAATCTTCCTGTCCACTTTATTTAGGCCAAACATAATCAATTATACACCTCAATTGAATTCCCCAGCTTTCTTGGCTGTAAAGAAAATAACCCCAGCCAATCCATCTTTTCTAATGATTAAACTTCTCTGTTTCTGGTAACGTGCTTATACATGTTTTTTGTCTGCTTTTTAGTGAGATCTCATCCTGTAATCTGTGGTCAGAACTATACACAACACTCGAACAGGGACATTTCTGAAGTTTTATTCAGTTTTAGCAAAACCTGTCTTAGTCTACAGCTTTCTTCCTTATTATCAATGGCACAGCTAATTTTTATTCTGTGCAAATTTAATCATGCCCCTACATTTAGGTCATTGATCTTTGAAACTAGCCAGTCAGGAAATGTGGGCATTGCTGGCTATATCCTGAAGAACATGGTGGTGAGCTGCTTTCTTGAACTGCTGCAGTCCCTATGGTGTCAAGACACACACATTGTGCTAAAGAGGAAGTTCTAGGATTCTGACCCAGTGGCAGTGAAAGAACAGTGCAACAGTTACAATTCAGGATGATGTGTGACTTGAATGAGAACTTATAGGCGGGGTGATCCCATGTATCTGCTGTTCTGAACATATAGATGGTGAACATTGTAGGTTTGGAAGGTGCTATTACAGAGTCATGGAGATGTACAGCATGGAAACAGACCCTTCAGTCCAACTCATCCATGCTGACCAGATATCCCAACATAATCTAGTCCCATTTGCTAGCACTTGGTTCATATCCCTCTAACCCTTTCCTATTCATATACCCATCCATATGCCTTTTAAATGTTGTGATTGTATAAACCTCCACCACTTCTTCTGGCAGCTCATTCCAGGCACGCACCACCCGCTACATGAAAAAATTGCCCCTTAGATCCCTTTTATGTCCTTCCCCTCTCCCCCATAACCAACGCCCTGTAGTTCTGGACTCCCCCACCCCATGGATAGGATAAATAAACAAAGTCTATTCATCCTATCTATGCTCTTCATGATTTTATAAACCCCTATAAGGTCATCCCTCAACCTCCGATGCTCCAGGGAAAGCAGCCCCAGCCTATTCAGCCTTTCCCACTCGGTCAAATCCTCCAACTCTAGCAACATCCTTGTAAATCTTTTCTGAACTCTTTTAAGTTTCACAACATCCTTCTAAAAGGAGGGAGACCAGAATTGCACATAATATTCCAGAAGTGGCCTAACCAATGTCCTGTGCAGTCACAACATGGCCTCTCAACTCCTATACTCAATGTTCTGACCAATAAAGGAAAGCATACCAAATGCCTTCTTCACTATCAAATGCCTTCTTCACTATCCTATCTACCTATGACTCCACTTTCAAGGAACTATAAACCTGCACTCCAAGATCTCTATGTTCAGCAACACTCCCCAGGACCTTACCATTAGGTGTATAGGTCCTGCTCTGATTTGATTTTCCAAAATACAGCACGTTACATTTATCTACACTAAATACCATCTGCCACTCCTCAGCCCAATGGCCCATCTGAGAAAGATCCCGTTGTATTCTGAGGTAACCTTCTTCGCTGACCACTACACCTCTAATTTTGGTGCCTTCTGCGAACTTACTAACTATACCTCTTATATTCACATCCAAATCATTTATATAAATGACAAAAAACAGTGGACCTAGGACCAATCCTTGTGGAACTCCACTAGTCATAGGCTTCCAGTCTGAAAGGCAACTCTCCATCACCACTCTCTGTCTTCTACCTTCAAGCCAGTTCTGTATGCAAATGGCTAGTTCTTGCATGAAATCTAACCTTGCTAATCAGTCTTCCATGAGGGACCTTGTTGAACTTCTTACTGAAATCCACATAGATCACATCCACCATTCTGCTCTCATCAATCCTCTTTGTTACTTCTTCAAAAAAGTTTGTGAGACATGATTTCCCACACACAAAGCCATGTTGACTATCCCCAATCAGTCATTGCCTTTCCAAATGCAGGTACACAATCCTTTATCCGAACTCCTTGGGGCCTGTTGTTATTTGAAATTCGGAATATTTTGGATTTCAGAATAAATGGCATTTTCACAAATAAAGAAGAATTATCTAACAGCAGATGCATGTGTGAATAGTACGAGTGCTGAGACACAATTGATGCCTGCCAGTGCTGGGCCAGACCACCACATCACACATGTGTGTGACATGGTTCGAGTGGGTGTGAGGTTGGGTCACCTGTTCAGACACCAAAATGATGCTCCACACTCCACGAAAATGTTTTGGATTTCGGAGCTTTTCAGATTTCGGAATTTTGGGTAAAGGATAAAGGATTGTGTACCTGTACATATAAATCCTGTCCCTTAGGATTCCCTCCAACAACTTGCCCACCACCAATGTCAGGCTCACTGGTCGATAGTTCCCTGGCTTTTCCTTATTATCTTTCTTAAACAGTGGCATCACATTAATCAACCACCAATCTTCCAGCTCTTGATCAGTTTCTGCATTGCATCTTGTTGATGATATACACTGCTACCGCAACACACTGTTGTTGAAGGTGGTGGTAGTGACAAAACAATGAACTGCTTTGTCTTGAATGATGTCAGGCTTCTTGATTGTTGATGAAGCTGCACTCATCCTGGTAAGTGGAGTATGTTCCAACATACTTCTGATGTACACTTGATGAATAGTGGCAAATATTGGACAGACAGAGTCATATCTGGTCTATCATCTGGTCTATTGTATACAGAACAGTCACTGTACTTACAGAAGGATGGTTTGGAAGATTTACTAGATTAATGAGCAAATTGAGATTGAGGTAGATTGCTTTAGAAAGAAAGGCTAGTTGGACTAGGCTTACAGTCTCTGGGGTTTAGAAGCACAGAGGTAATTTAATTGAAATATATAAGATCTCGAGAGGACTTTTATGGGTGGACATCAAAAGGATGTTTCCTCTTATGGGCAAATTAGAACTGAGTCATAATTTAAAAATAAAGGGTTGCCCATGTATGACAGAGATGATGATGTTTAGGTTCCAGAAGAGGCATGTATAATGTACATAGACAGTCTAGAACTATATGATATGACAGAATCTGAAGAGGTCTGGATACAAGTCAATATAGCAATCAGTAAGGCAAAGAGGAACTACAAAATAAAATCAGGGAGCATAAAATAAACTGTTGAAATATTTTACAAAGTAATCAATATAAAAAGCAGGTGGGGATGAGAATAGAACCAATAAACAATTGACTGGATGATACTACAGATCACAATAGATGGCAGAAACGTGAAATAATTATCTTGTTAAGGTACTTATGGCAATAAATAGTGGGATGATTTTGAGATGTGTGTTTAAACTGTAAGGGAAAAAGGTGCATTGAATAAATTCATCAAATTCAGGATGAAGTCCTTAGACTGGATGGATTGCATCTATGTATTTTAGAGATCAAAGAAAGAGATAAGGCAGACAATATCACATGTTTTAATAATCAATTAGGAAATGGAATAGTGCCAGTGGGTTGGCAGATATTTCACATAATTCCTATGTTTAAAAATTGGCCAGAACATTCTCCGGAAATTATAGACCAGTCAGCTTAATATTGTTGTAGGAAAAATAATAGAATTCTTATGAGACTGAAAGAATTCTTGGAGATCATTTAGAAATGAGAAAGATAATAACAAAAAGCAAGCATGGATTTCAAAATGAAAAATCTTGCTTATTGCATTGATTCAATCTTATTGACTTTTTGGAGAAATTCACATAGGAAGGTCATGGGGTCACATGATTGATAATGGGAATGCAATTGATGTCACTTCACTAGATTTTCAAAAGGCCTTGGATAAAGTACCTCTGAGCATGCTAATGCTAAGGTAAATTAATTCTGTGTCAGGGACAAGTGGCAGTTCCAAGATTATTACTCTGGCCTCCAAGAAAAAAAAACGTACTCCACCCACTTTCCATGTGGTTTCAGCCATTTTGTGCAGTTGGCTTACAATCTATTGTGGAAAAGTTCCAATTTGTGTTGCGATGAGTGACTTGCAGGGTTTACTTGAGAGACAAGACTCTCCTGCCATCCTTCCAATTTCCCATTGTGTTGCTAAACCTGTGGCCCAAATGAGTTTGCCCCTGTTTCTGTTAATCGATGACCCACTCCCACCCAACCCTTGTCGAGGCCAGAATGTCCATGACCTGTGAGACTCCCACCCCATGAGCTCCCAGTTCTCTCTCATTGTCTGTGAGGTTCTACCCTTATATCTAGAAGTGTCCCATACCACTGTAACCATTTCCTCACCGCAATAAATTCTATTCCCAGACTTGAATTACCTGCTTCCTCGGGGACTCCAGGAACTGACTTCTGACTATTTCAGCTTCAGTCAGAAGGTGGAGAATCTATGGAATTCATTGCCACAGAAGGCTGTGAAGGCCAGGTCATTGAGTGTATTTAAGACTGAAATAGATAAGTTCTTGATTATCAAGGGATCAAGGGTTATGGAGAGAAAGCGGGACAATGGGGTTGAGAATCTCTAGACTTGTTGTCCTTGACTTGCAGGACTGACCTTATCTACAAGGACATGTTTCCCAGACTCTGTGACTAACTACCTGGCCAAACCCCTGGACTGGCATTAGATGAATCCTTTAACTAACTGTGCACCACTTCCTAACTAACTATAATCCCCATGGCCCCACCCATGACTGCTGCTCTTTGACTTTAAAGTTTGGCTACTTGCTTAAAGACCATAAGACAAAGGAATAGTGGAGTTCATTTGACCACATTGATCCTGTGAAGAGCATTCCACATAGACCCACCACCCTACTCTTTCCCTGCATTTTCCATGGCTAATCCATCTAGCCTGCACATCCTGGACATTATAAGCAATTTAGCATGGCCAATCCACCTAACCTGCACGTTTTAGACAGTGGGAGGAAACTGGAGCAAACCAACGCAGACACAGAGAGAATGTACAAACTCCACACAGACTGTCACTCAAGGGTGGAATTGAAATCGGATTCCCGATGCTGTGAAGCAGCAGTACTAAACATTGAACCATGGTGCCAACCCTTTTTTTTGTCTGTGTAAGGAAAGCACAGAAGTAAAGCATTTGCCCCACTGGGCCTACTCTGTCATTCAGTGAGATCATGGCTGATCTGATAATCCGCAAGGAGAAAGTGAGGACTGCAGATGCTGGAGTTTTTTCGAGGAGTTTTTTTCGAAGACACACTTTCCTCATTCCTGAAGAAGGGCTCATGCCCGAAACATCAAATCTCCTGCTCCTTGGATGCTGCCTGACCTGCTGCACTTTTCCAGCAACACATTTTCAGCTCCGATAATCCGCAACTCCATTTTCCTGCCTTTACCTCATAACCCTTGATTCCCTGCATATCTCAGTCTTGAATATACTTAATAACCCAGCCTCAACAGCCATCTGCTGCTAGCAATTCAACAGATTCACTACCCTCCAAGAGAAGAAATTTCTCCTCATCTCTGTCCTAACAAGACAGTCTTTTACTTAGAAATCATACATTCTAGTCTTAGAGGTTGTTTCCTCTTGTTGGAGAGTCTAAAAATCTACCCTGTAAAGTTCTGTCAGAATCTTGCATGTTTCAATAAAGTTACCTCTCATTCTTCTCAACTCCAAGAACTACAAGTCCAACCTACTCAATCCCTCCTTATAGGAAAATCCCTCCATTTCTGAAGTCAGCCTCATGAACATTCTCTGGAGTGACTCCATTGCCAGGATATCTATCCTTCAGCATGGCAGCCAAAACTGTTCACAGCAATCTAAATGTTGCCTAACTGGTGCCACGTAAAGTTTTAGTAAGACTTTCATATTTTCATACTCCATTCGCATTGCAATAAAGGCCACCAGTCAAATTGTCTACACTATTATCTGCTATCTTTTTGTGATTTATTTATGAAGACTTCCAAATCTCCGAGTGTAGTCTTTCTCGATTTCAATAATATCCAGCTCTTCTATTTTCCCTGCCCTGTCACATTTTCTCACTTTATATTACATCTGACAAGTTTTTGCCCACACCCATAACCTGTTTATGTCCATTTGTTGCTTTTGTCTCATCCTCACCACTTGCATACTCCCCTATTTTAATGTCATCTGTAAACTTGGCTATGTACATTAACTTATGTTGTCCAAACTATTAATATATATTGCAAATGATTGTGGTCCCTGATCCCCATGGCACTCCACTAGTTACCAGTTGCCATCTTGAAAATGACCCCTTTATCCTGATCTCGGTTATCTTTTAGATAGCCAATTCTCTCTGCATGCAAATATACTGCCCCCTGACACTATGGGCTCTTATTAAAGTAACCTCACATTCTGTGTTTCTCTTCAAACACCTTTAAAAAATCCAAATATATATTTCTTATCATTTGTTATATCTTCAAAGAATGCTAATAATTGTGTCAGGCATGATTTCCTCGTCATGATGCCATGTTGATTCTGCTTGATTATATTTTGTATTTCTAAATGCTCTGCTATTACATCCTTTATAATGGACTCTAACCTTTTCCCAATGACAGATGTTATGCTAGCTGACCTATAGTTACTTATTATTTATCTCCCTCTCTGTTTGAACAAGCATATTACATTGGTAGATTTCCAGTACTCTGGGACTTTGAGAATTTAAGTATTTTCAGAAGGTTACTATTAGTGCATCCATTATTTCTAAAGCTAATTCTTTAAATGTTCTTGAATGCAACCAATACAATTCAGATTATTAGCCTTTAGTCCCAATGGCAAAAGGCCATCTTTTGCCTTTTGATCATATAATATCTTTGGATTATTCTTAGTGTCTTCTAATGGGAAGACTGATGCCAAGTATTTGTTTAGCTCCTCAGCCATTTCGTAGTTTCCGAGTATTATTTCTTCAGCCTCATTCTATGAACCTTATTTTCACTTTCAGTTAATTTAGCTCCAAACTGCTCAAATTCTTCCTGCAGAACCTCCTGTCTGAATTTATTGATAGTGTTGGCACCACTAACAGGACAACTACAACTCTTCCCTTTCATTTCAAGTTCCTTTGCCATGGTCAGTCTGTTCATAGCTCCTTCAGTCCCCACTCTCATCCATATTGCTTACAAAAACTTCTTAAATTTTGGACAATTGCAGGGTGTCAGGCTCCTTGAACATTATCTCCTGTATCTTCACTTCTGTCTCATCTACATTCACACGCTCCTGTCCCTAATCACAGACCAAATTAGGATTTGAATTACCTCATGCATTTACAAAGTAAACGACTGTTGTATTGTGCAAGTGTGATGTTGAAGTAAAACAGTGTCACACAGTGTTATATCCAAGCCCATGAACTGTGTAGAGCTTCCCAATGTGACGGGCTGCCTGCTTTTCCCTCAGATTTAAAAAGCAATGCAAGCCATAGGAGCTGCCAGCCTGTAGCTTAGCACTGAAAACACTCTGAGCTAAAAAACAATGCAACCCACACAAAGACTGGCTGCCTTTAAGTCAGTACTGAAGCCAGTGAGCAAAAAGCAAAAAAAACTGCAGGTGCGGGAAATCTGAAATGAAAAACAAATTGCTGGAGAAGCATACATGAAGAAGGGCTTATGCCCGAAACGCCGATTCTCCTGCTCCTCAGATGCTGCCTGGCCTGCTGTGTTTTTCCAGCACCACATTTTTTCATGCATGCATGTCTGACAGCATCTATGGAGAGAAAGGTTCACTGAGTCACTATTTCAGGTTTAATGACCCCTGTTTAGAACTGGATGTGAAATGTTAACTCTGTTTTCCCTTCACAGATGCTGCCAGACCTGCGAGTTTCTCCAGCAATTTCTGTTTTTGTTTCTGAAGCTGTACATGCTAAGAAAGCAATATGGTGCAGACAGTGACTGGCCGACCCTAAGTAAATTAAAAATGAGTGAGTGCTAACAAAGCAAGCGAAGAGTCTTAAGATGCATATTGTATAGATGCATGAGAGGTATGTGTGTCTATTTGTCCCCAAGCTAGAAGTGTGCACCCTGCTAAAATATGTGACTATCTTCAGAGTGCAGGGAAAATATATTGAGTTTGTCCAATGTGCAGAAATTGCCCAAGTTTATACCAAGCAGCTCTTAATTTAAGAGCAAAGGAAATAATGTTGAAGATGTACAAGACTTTGGTTGTTGTACTGATAATAGCTTTAGACATTTCACACAAGAAAGATATTAGAGATATGGAAATATATAATGAATAAATACTCAGATAACATTGGAAAGAAACAGCTGTGATAGCAGCCAATATAGTATGATTGAAGTTTGTTATGGAAAAGGATGAAGATGATCTACAAAGAAAAGATTTGGATTAGATAAAGTTAGACCTTGGTCGAAGCAGACTGGGAACAGCTATCTGTGGGAAAATTTAAAACAGATCAGAGGGGTGAGGGCGTGCGTGGAAGAATTCAAAAAGCAAATGTGATGAATATAGGCCCAATATTTTTCCTTTAAGGTGAAATGTAGGAGCAACTAATCCAGAGAACCCTGTCTTTGACAAGGTTCCACACGGGAGACTGATAAAGAAAGTAAACTCAGGATTCAGGGTAACTTCGTAAGTTGGATCCAAAACTGGCTTAGTAGTAAGAGAGAGAGGGTGTTGGTAGAAGTCTGTTTTATTACTGGAGGCCACTGTTCAGTGGCATACCACTGAGATCAGTATTGGCTTCCTTATTGTGTTAAGAATTTGTGGGAAATGATAAGTATGTATGCAGATGACACAAAAATTGGCTAGGTGGTTACTAATGACAGTTTTGGTTATAGGAAGATATAGAAGGGTTGATCAGATGGGCAGGTCAGTGGCAGAAGGAATTTAATACTGGAAAGTGTGAGGTGATGCATTTTGAAAGAAGTAATAAGAACTCAATGAATGACAGGAAGTTAGGAATATCAGAGGAACAGAGAGATCTTGGGGTGTTTGTCCATGAATCCCTGAAGATCAGTGGATAGATTAATAGGGTAGTTAAGAAGGCATTTATTTCATCTTCAATCATAGCATACATTCTAAAAACAAGTAGATTATGTTGGAGGTGTATAAAACTTTGGTTAGGCCATAGCTGGAGTACTGTGTCTAGTTTTGTTTGCCTCATGATAGGAAGGATGTGATGCAGAGGAGAGGGTGCAGAAAATGTTCATTAGGATGTTGCTTGGATGGAGCAGTTTAGCTATGAAGAGAGGTAGGAAAGACTCAGATTGTTTTCTTTAGAGCAGGCAATGCTGAGGGGAACCTGATGTGTATGATTGTTATAAGAGGCACGGCGATTGTGAACAGAAGCAGCTAAATCACTTAGTTGACGGGTCAATGACAAGGAAGCATAATTTTAAGATTAAGGATAGGAGGTTGAGAGAGGAGTTGAGGAAAAGTTTGTTCAAACAGAGGAAGGTGGGAATGCACTGCAAAGAGAGTAGTACAAGTGAGAAACATCTCAGCCTTTAAAAAGTCCATGGCTGAGCATTTGAAATGTAATAACAGTCAAGGCTGTGGGTCAAGTGCTGGAAAGTGGGATTTGTTTAGATAGATTGATGCAGACACAATGGGCTGAAAGATCTCTTCTGTACTGTCTGTTTGCCTCTCTCACTCCATGATAAAGAAATGTTTAAAATTGTGCATTTCCTGACTGAGACAGAAGTTATGGTTGGACAGATAGAAATTTTCAAGATTATTTGCTTTCAAGATTCTTCAGAAAGCTGGCAAATTAGCAACATAAGCACGTAATGTGAATTATCACTAGAAGAATGAAAGGGGATGGTTAGAGTCAGCAGTCATATTAATGAGCATAGCTTTAATAAGCAATCCATGAGATTTATAATGATGAAAGTAGCATGGAGATTTAATGGGCTGATTACCATTTTTTCCATTCATTATAATGAGATCTGTAAGATAGAGAAATGAGCAGTCTTTTGATAAAAAAAAGTACAGTCTATACCCACCATTTCTTTGATGCTACCATTGTTGTTAAAGGTTTGCAATGACATCTGTGTGCATGTACAATTCTGGAGCGTGTCATACCAGATTTCAAATTGATGAAGGGATGTGTGTAGTGAATGTATACCAGAGGTTATGCAGAGTAATGAGACTTTGGGCGGCACGGTGGCACAGTGGTTAGCACTGCTGCCTCACAGCGCCAGAGACCCGACTTCAATTCCCGACTCAGGCGACTGACTGTGTGGAGTTTGCACGTTCTCCCCGTGTCTGCGTGGGTTTCCTCCGGGTGCTCCGGTTTCCTCCCACAGTCCAAAGATGTGCAGGTCAGGTGAATTGGCCATGCTAAATTGCCCGTAGTGTTGGGTAAGGGGTAAATGTAGGGGTATGGGTGGGTTGCGCTTCGGCGGGTCGGTGTGGACTTGTTGGGCTGAAGGGCCTGTTTCCACACTGTAATGTAATCTAATCTAATCTAATTATGATGTCAGTCTGTAGGTCGTGCTGATATGAAGCAGTGGCTGCTTTTTTGGAGCTCAAGACTTCAGTTAATACCGTCTCTTAACGATGTATGACTGAACATTTGTCCAGTAACAGTTGGACACCCTATTAATTGTATTTAAAGGATCATCAGCTATTTTAACTTAGTTGCTGTTGGGGCCCTGTAGCCAGTTGCTAATTTTACACAACTGATTGGTGCGTTTTGAGTTGTTCAAATTAACTTACGTTTATAAAGAGTAGTGAGGCAGATCCAAAAGAACTTTACCTTGATTTCAAGGCTTCTGTACATTAAAAACTAAATGCGAGCCTTCTCAAAAAGAGGTAACACAGAGATCTTGCTGGCTTTCCAGTTGGCAAATGAGATCCCATTACTTTTGCCACAGTCTACCCATCTCTATTTCCAAAAGGATTCCCATCACCTGCTCCAGCTACAGTACATCTTCCCCTTACACAGATGCAGACTGATTTTAAATAGGGTGGACCACCTTTAACTTGTTTTAGTGTCTCACATTTCTGGAGTCCTTGCTGAGATGTGCAACTATATTCATCTGTGTCGTTAACATTTGTTGCAGACATTGGAAAGGTAAGGCTAACGTGCTGGGGAGTGTTGCTGAACAAAGAGACCTTGGAGAGCAGGTTCATAGTTCCTTGAAAGTGGAGTCG
The DNA here is from genome assembly GCF_004010195.1 of Chiloscyllium plagiosum. Classification (NCBI taxonomy): domain Eukaryota; kingdom Metazoa; phylum Chordata; class Chondrichthyes; order Orectolobiformes; family Hemiscylliidae; genus Chiloscyllium; species Chiloscyllium plagiosum. Next base: position 106,598,970 of record NC_057713.1, on the reverse strand, counting down.
CAGGTAGATAGTGAAGAAGGCATTTGGTATGCTTTCCTTTATTGGTCAGAGCATTGAGTATAGGAGGTCATGTTGTGACTGTACAGGATATTGGTTAGGCCTCTTCTGGAATATCGTGTGCAATTCTTGTCTCCCTTCTATTGGAAGGGTGTTGTGAAACTTGGAAGGGTTCAGAAAAGACTTACAAGGATGTTGCCAGCATTGGAGTATTTGAGCTATAGGGAGAGGTTGAATAGGCTGAGGCTGTTTTCCCTGGAGCATTGGATGCTGAGGGGTGACCTTCCAGATGTTGTTAAAATCATGAAGGACATAGATAGAGTAAATAGACAAAGTCTTTACCCTGGCATGGGGGAGTCCAGAACTAGAAGGCATAGGTTTAGGATGAGAGAGGAAAGATTTAAAAGGGACCTAAGGGGCAATATTTTCATGAAAAGTGGGGTGCATGTGTGGAGTGAGCTCCAAGAGGAAATGGTGGAGGCTAGTACAATTACAACATTTAAAAGGCATCTGGATGGGTACATGAATAGGAAGGGTTTAGAGAGATATGAGCCAAGTGTTGGCAAATGGGACTTGCTAAATTTAGGATATCTGATCGGCATGGAGGAGTTGTACCAAAGGGTCTGTTTCTGTGCTGCACATCTCATTGACTCTGTGACTCTATTACATCATACTCATGAATAGCAGCACAAAATGAACTTGCTGCTTAGATTAGATTACAGTGTGGAAACAGGCCCTTCAGCCCAAACCGACCCTCCGAAAAGTAACCCACTCAGACCCATTTCCCTCTGACTAATGCACCTAACACTATGGGCAATTCACCTCACCTGCACATCTTTGGACTGTGGGAAGAAACCAGAGCATCATGAGGAAACCCACACAAACTCAGGGAGAATGTGCAAACTCCACACAGACAGTCACCCAAGGCTGGAATTGAACTTGGGACCCTGGTGCTGTGAAGTAGCAGTGCAAACTACTGAGCCACTGTGCTGATGTATCACAGGCATGGAGTAATCATACATTACAAGACTCAAATGCCATTTTCAGGTGCTGCCCATTTGAGACCCTTTGAATCTACACTGCTGAGACAAAATTTGCTAATGCTCTTTGGGGGTTTTACACTAATGCAGCAGGGGGATGGGAACCTGAATTATAGTTCCAGTGTACAGGAGATTGAGGGTAGTGAGGTCAGGGATAAGTTTATAAGGTTGCAAGAGGGCACTGGCAATCTGGATGTTGGTTTGAAATGTGTGTACTTCAATGGCAGGAGCATCCAGAATAAGATGGGTGAACTTGCAGCATGGGTTGGTACCTGGGATTTCGATGTTGTGGCCATTTCAGAGACATGGCTAGAGGAGGGACAGGAATGTTTGTTGCAGATCCAGGGATTTAGATGTTTCGGCAAGAACAGAAATGATGGTAAAGGTACTGGGGAATGAACCTGGCCTGGTGTTAGATTTGGAGGTAGGTGAGTACTTTGGTGATAGTGACCATAAATCAATTATGTTTACAATAGGAATGGGCAGGGATAGGTATATACTGCAGGGAAAGAGGTATAACTGGGGGAAATATGATTATGGTGCAATTATGCAAGTTTTAGGATGCATAGCATGGGGAAGAAAGCTGCAGGGGTTGGACACAATTGAAACATGAAGCTCATTCAAGGAACAGATACTGTGGGTCCTTGATAAGTACATACCTATCAGACAAGGAGGGAGTTGTAGAGAGAGGGAGCGATAGTTTACTAAAGAAGTTGAAGCTGTTGTCAAGAGGAAGAAGGAGGCTTATGTGAGGATGAGGCCTGAAGGCTCAGCTAGGGAGCTTGAGTGTTATAAGTTAGCCAGAAAAGATCTGAAGAGAGCGCTAAGAAGAGCCAGGAGGGGACATGAGAAGTTGGTGGTGGATAGGATCAAGGAGAACCCTAAGGCCTTCTATAGGTATATCAGGAGTAAAAGAATGACTAGAGTAAGATTAGGGCCAATCAAAGATAGTAGTAGAAATTTGTGTGTGGAATCTAAGGACGTAGGGGAAGCACTTAATGTATACTTTTCATCAGTATTCACATTTGAAAAGGGCAATGTTCATGCGAATACGGAGATACAGCCTAGAAGATTAAATGGGATTGAGGTTGACAAAGAGGAGGTTTTAGCAATTTTGGAAGATCTGAAAATAGATAAGACCCCTGGGCCAGATGGGATTTATCCTCATATTCTCTGGGAAGCCAGGGAGGAGATTGCAGAGCCTTTGACTTCGATCTTTGTCAATATTGTTGACAGGAGTAGTGCCAGAAGATTGGAGGATCACAAATGTTGTTCCCCTGTTTAAGAAGGGTAGTTGGGACAACCCTGGTAATTATAGGCCAGTGAGCCTTACTTCGGTTGTGGGTAAGGCGTTGGAAAAGGTTATAAGAGAATAGGATTTATAATCATCTGGAAAGGAATAATCTGATTAGGGATAGTCAACACAGTTTTGTGAAAGGTAGGTCATGTCTCACTAACCTTATTGAATTCTTCAAGAAGGTGACAAAACAGGAGGATGAAGGTAAAGGGGTTGATGTGGTGTATATGGACTTCAGTAAGGCATTTGATAAGGTATCACACAGTAGGCTATTGCACAAAATTGCACAAAATCACCTTCGGGATTGAAGGTGATTTAACGGTTTAAATCAGAAATTGGCTAGCTGAAAGAAAATAGAGGGTGCTGGTTGATGGGAAATGTTCATCCCGGTGCTCAGTTACCAGTGGTGTGCCACAAGAATCTGTTTTGGGGCGACTGATGTTTGTCATTTTTATAAATGATCTGGATGTGAGCTTAGAAGGATAGGTTAGTAAATTTGCAGAAGACACTAAGGCAGGCAGAGTTGTGGAAAGTGCCGAAGGATGTTGTGGGTTACAAAGGGACATAGATAAATTGAGAACTGGGCTGAGAAGTGGAAAATGGAGTTTAATACAGAAAAGTGTGAGGTAGTTCACTTCGGAAGAAGTAATAACAGAAACGTAGAGTACTGAGCTAATGGTAAAATTCTTGGGAGTGTAGATGAACAGAGAGACCTCTGTGTCCAGGTGCATAAATCCCTGCAAGTTTCCACCCAGGTTGATGGGGTTGTTAAGAAGGCATATGGTGTGTTGGCGTTCATTGGTAGGGGAATTGGGTTTCAGAGCCACAAGGTCATGCTTCAACTGTACAAGATACTGGGAAGGCCACACCTGGAGTATTGTGTACAGTTCTGGCCACAGCATTATAGGAAGGATGTGGAAGCCTTGGAAAGGGTTCAGAGGAAATCAGCTAGGATGTTGCTTGGTATGGAAGGGAGGTCTTACGAGGAAAGGCTAAGGGAACTGAGGCTGTTTTCGTTGGAGAGAAGAAGGTTGAGAATGACTTAAGGATAATCAGAGGGCTAGATAGGATGAACAGTGAAAGCCCTTTTCCTTGGATGGTAAAGGCTAACACAAGGGGACTAGCTTTAAATTGAGGGCTGATAGGTTTAGGACAGATATTAGGAGTATTTTCATCACTCAGAGAATGGTAGGGGCGTTGAATGGCCTGCCTGCAACAGTAGTAGACTTGCCAACATTAAGGGCATTTAAATGGGCATCGGACATTCATTTGAATAATAATGGAATAGTGTAGGTTAGATGGGCATCAGATTATTTTCACAGGTTGGCGCAAGATCGAGGGTCGAGGGGCCTTTACCGCACTGTATTGTTCTATGTTCTATAAAATCATAGAACTTACTTCTAATCAGTCACCCTGACACCCTCACACTCACTCCATCACCGTCACCCTGACCCACTCACACTCATTTATTACCGCACTGTATTGTTCTATGTTCTATAAAATCATAGAACTTACTTCTAATAGCACTGTGGGTGTGCCTTCTATAGTGTTTCAAGAAGTCAGCTCACCACTGCCTTCTCCAGGGCAAACACTGATGAACAACAAATGTTAGCCTAGCCAGTCGTACCCACGCCACACAAAAATAAAGTAAAAGGAAGTCCCAGTCTCCAAGTGTACAAGATAATCCACACCAGAGAGTCTTTGACTAAATGATCCCAGGATATTCAATCAACAAATTCACATTTTGATTATTCATTCAGTGGGCTTGAGAGGTCTGCTAAAGGCTTTTGCCAGACGTCAGAGGGTTATTTTAACATATTGTTAAGTTCAATTCTGATCAGGGAAGATGATTCTGCATGTGGTGGTAATGGTTAATTAGGGGTACATATTTTAAATTATGATTGTCTTTGGCAGAGTTATTTTGAGTTCAAAAACATCTTGAATGCACCATTATTGTTTTAATTGCTGTTATGTACAGACAATTTGATTACTACTGTAACTGCTTTTTCCACATATTTACACCAAAGCTTTTAGTTGTCAGATAAAATAATATATATTTTTAGTTCCAGTGTTACAGCTTGCAAAACATTTTGGTAGACAAGGTTCAGTTCAAAGATAAGCACTGTAACCAACTTGCTCTTTCCAGGTTTCCAAGCTGTGTTGCCAAATCAGCAGCAAGGGTTCCAAGGTCTGATGGGAGTGCAACAATCACCACAGAGTCAGAACCTGTTGAACAACCAGCAGGGAAATCAGGTGCCAGGGGTGATGGTCCAATATCCAGCCATGTCTTCTTACCAAGTAGGTTGAAGGATCTTGATGTATTTCTTTTACTCCTCCAACCTGAGGATGTTTTCCATTAATTTATGAAGTTAGAATATGACACGCCACTGTAGGATTTGTGTAATTATTGCTTGAAAAGGCAATATGTAACATGTTACATACGGTGATGGTCCACTACAAATAACCAAGCTTACAATGCATGTGGAGTGCTGTAGTAGTGGATTTTGGACCAACAGTAGGCAATTCAGCCAACTGATCACATCTCGTCATCATTTAAACTCTTCTGAATGCTATCTCATTCCTAATTTTCAGTGTTCCAGTATCCACTACACTTTGAGATAGTGAATTCCATTGATTCACAACCCTGCGAGAAAAATATTTCCTCCTCATCTCTGTACAATCCCATCTGTTACAGAGATGTGTTGTAACATCTCTGAACAGGTTGACTAAACATTTTCACAAAGAGTACATTTTGTCCTTATTCAGAGAATGATTCCAAGCTGTAATTGCCTTATTATAATTATTAATACTCAAAGTACTGTTAAAAAAGCAGCCATGATGACCCCGTGACATTCTGCTGAATGAACATCTAAATCTAATACCATGTCACTGAGAATGTATATAATGTCAAAAACTGCATTGTTTCAAAACAAGATCTATTTACTAATTCCTAAACATATTGTTTTTCTTTTGATGTAGTGAAAAACCAAGGTTTGATTTCATTATTCCTATATATTTTACATTTCTATTTCTCACTTTTGAAAATGCATGCATGCTCCAAGTTACTGACATTAAAGTAACTAGATCTTTTGGCAGTTTTTCATGTCATTAAATAGTTGATTTATGCATAAGGATGTGTAACACAACCTTAATGTAAGTGTTTGCATATCAAAAAGATTTATTTCTAGATAGCCATAGCACATTGCACAAAATAGTATCTGACAAAAGTATTAAACAATGTGCCAATTGACAGCCAACTGAGGTACTTTGTCAACATTAGGAATCTGCTAACTCTAGTTAACACAATTTTATCAAAAACTTTGCTAATAAAGCTTGAACTTCCCCCAGTGTCTGTAACGATTTAGTCAAAAAATAGCTTTGTAGGTCAGATTAAACCACAAATTCAACCCTTTTTGGGGGCTGACATTATGATGCTCCAGATTAATAATGACCTTTTAGTTTTTGGTTAAAATTTGCCCTTCTGCAGAGGTGGAGAGAAAGGGAAATAATTAGCCCTGAATAGAAACTCATTGCCTTCTTGCCAGCTCATGAATTAAATTCTGAGCAAAGAGGTCCATAGATAAGCTTCCTGAACTGCCATCAATGAAGGCTCTTAGGAGGTCAATTAATGGCCACTTATGATACTCAACTCATCACATCCTGCTCACCTAACTCTCCAGTGGGTAAAAAGTTGGTGACTTATTTTCATGGCTGGGAAACCATAGTTACCTGGGATGGGAGGGGGGCTTCTGATTATTCCTATCTGGGGGAAACTGAGGCATGGATAGGGGGACAACCTGTCCTTGCTTCCAAACCTTGAACCCCTCTCTCTAAATGTTCCCAAACAGGTAAAAAGAGTATAAAAAATTCTTAGTTTCTCCCTAAAGGATCTCCAAGGAGTAGGCTTTGACTGACAGACTTTAGAACCCAGAAGCGACTGGCCTCTGGCTGCTTGCTTCTTGATGACCTGGACTGCTGGTGTCAAGACTAGTGATTCACAGAGAAACCTGCCCAGGTCCATCTTTCAGCTTATATTGAGCTAATTGGTGGGCAATTGATAAGTTTTCAGCAATGGGGGTAGCATGTCAGTCACCACTTAATTGCTCAACCCCACATTCAAACAAAATAAGGGAAAATTCCACTCCGAGCAATGCACTTACAAATCTAGTCATTCATGGCAACAAGACAGAAAAATAACCATTCCAGAATTATATCTTAAAATTATGAAGTGCTTTTGCCTAACAAATAAATAAACAAGTGTGTTTTTTTAGAAAGTTCTGTTTTGTAAAATTGTGCACGCAACAGAACGTGTAGATGAAAGAATCTTCTGGAGCCTATCATAATAAGTTCTTATATGTATATGATGTGTACTATATCCAAAGTAGTCCTCTAGTTCAGATATCCATCTAGAACTAGAATCTATGGGAGAATTCCCCAGATCTATACAGCCCAAAAACAGATATCCAATTATCCTCAATTGAAATTGCATTGATGAGGAATATTAAATGGCATGTTTATGATTGGAGTTTTATATTAATGTCTCACTTTTTTGCTAACACTTTGGCTATGCAGAGTTTAATTAGCACATAGCAAAAAGGTATCCTAACTAGTTTAATTAACTCATAGCGTAAAGGTATCCTACCTAATTTATAACACAATCAATTTGTCCTGTTGACGATATGGAATTAATTTTCAACTTGTCATTTGGCTATAACATTGCTGAAATGGATTAGCCACCTTGTAGAGAAACTAGGTTGTTGTCCATTCTATTAATATTTGGAGGGTATTTATAATGGCATGTTAATTGTAACAGAAATTTCACCACCAACATCTCCACCTCACCAGAGAGCTAGCTATAAATTTCAAGTTTACCCTTCAGTTATTATACTTTCATTTTAGGTTCAGCTACTTTAAATACTGAAGAACTTAAAGCAAGAAATCCTTATATCTCAAAGGAAAAAAGCTCTTTCTTGCTTCATACCAAGATTAGCAACTTTATTTTTTGCTTGGTCTGTGTTTCAAATTATTGCAAAATGTACACTTCAGAACATTTCATAATTTATGGACTTCTGTCTAAGTTCTCCCAATATACTGAATTTTTATTTTTGGGATGAGTAACAGCAATTTGGGAATTTCCTGGTCCAGCATGCCCACCTCGGGAAAATGTGCCAGCAAATGCGGGATTTTCATTTTGAGAGAGCAGGCGAAAATCAGAGTCAGGCAGACCATCCCCAGAAAGTGTGCTTGACATTCAGAGGGACTGTCAGGAACTGCAATGCTTTCACAAGTGGAAAGCTGTTTCCGCTGTCTAATATGCATCTAATCTTACAACCAAGCCTCACTATGCATTATTGGCATTGGTTACTATGAAAGGAAGAGGATTCTTGAGCAATAGATGGGGGGGGGGTATTGATTGCATGAGGGTAAAAAACTTTTGAACTTCTCTCTCAAGAAGTTCCCTCATTCAGGCGATGGATCATACACCTCTGAGGGACCATGGACTCATGAACCATGAGTCCTTTAAAACCCAGGCCTGACTCCACAAAAATTGTTCAGGGCTGGGATATCCCTAATCCTGCAGTAGGGCCAAAATCAACGAGGTGAAAACAAGGAATGCAGATGCTGGAAACCAGAGTCTAGATTAGAGTGGTGCTGGTATAGCACAGCAGGTCAGGCAGCATCCCCTGCTCCTCGGATGCTGCCTGACTTGCTGTGCTTTCCCAGCACCACTCTAATCTAGACTGCAGTAGGGCCGGTCATATCAACAGTGCAGGTGTGGGTTCGTGATCTGGAACAACCTGCACTCTTAACACACATTGGTGAAAACTGGGGGATACCAGGGATGGATCCAGGAAACCCTCTATTGAGTCTTAGTCTTTATTTCTACATCGTCATAAAGTTCCTGATGAAAATCCAGCACATTAACAATGAAGCTGACAATGCTGGATCACTGTAAATAGACTCCAAAGGATCAGCATCCATATGTCTTACAGTTCCCTCTATCATACTGTTAGAAATACAGGCGACAATTTTAGTTTAACATATGATTTAGGAAACTGAAATGGTTGCATATGATACTGTTTTTGCAACCCACCCAATTCTACTCCCCACTGAGTATATCCCTTGCAAGTTAAATTAAAAAATATTTTGGCAATTTCTGATTGTGCATTCCCTCCTAATCACACAGTATCTTTAATATGACAGTTAAAGATAACAAGACTATTAGATTATAAGGCTATTTTTCTGTGGAACAAAGAATTTCTTAGAAGTAGCCATTATAAAGAATGAGTATGTTAACAATCACCAGACCATTTTAGACGTAGTAAAAAGGATTGAAATTAATATTTTACTTCATTTTTTTTCTGAGGCTGTGCTAAACAGTTTAATTCCCTTAGTCAAACTGCATGCATTAATATTTTGGAATCATTCAGAAAAATGTTTCATCTTGATTGAGTTTCAATTACAAATAATTGTCTTGATTTCAGCAGAATAATAATCTTATGGCTTGACACTTAACAAAGCACATTTTCAGTCAAGTGCTTTTTTTGGAAAAACATGACATTTAGAAAATTTCACACCTTCACATAAAGATAAAAATGTACTGGGGATGTGTCATTATAAGTAATATATAAAGCTAAAGAATGTATTGATGCAATTATCTGCTACTTTATCATTGCAGTCTTGTTAAAACTGCCCCATCAGCAAACAGCCTAGTAACATTAGTGCCAAATATCTGAATTCTTGCAGAAAATCAATGATACATGTACCTTTAACTGGAAATATTTGAATACCTTGAATAAGAATAAGACTTCAACTTATGCCAGAAAGAGTTAAATGAATGCCTTTGAAATAGGAGCGGCAATAGCTCATGTTTTATTCCCCTGCATCGTGAGGTAATGAAACAATTTTAGACTAAGCAAGCTAAGAATGTCAGTGCAATCCTTTGAGAAAGTAAGATTAATGAAGCTCATATCATTCATTGTTAATTCTAGATCTATTGAAAATCAAAAATGTTATTATGTGTTTCAGTGTATTGTGCATTCATATTAAATACAAGAATACTTCTGATTTATTTAATATTTTATTGTTAGGTGCCAATGACCCAGGGTTCTCAAGGGATGTCTCAACAATCTTATCCACAAGCTATCATGCTACCCAACCAGTCAGGTCAAGGAACTCTTCCAGCCACTGGAATGCCTGTCTATTGTAATGTTATACCTCCTTCTCCACAAAACAACTTAAGGTTGGTAGCACCCCACTGCCCGACCAATAATGTTCCAGTGATCCCTGCTAACTGCAGAACAAACTGTACTAGTATTAGCAGCACTGGATGGCAGGTCAAATATTGACACTGGCTCTGTGTGAATAAAATAATTTCAAAATGCATTTTTGGACATAGTAACTATGGCCTTCACAAAAAAATGGAACATCAGTTGAGGAAATAGAGTGTTATGTTCTCAGTCGATCACTGCTGGTATTCTGTTTAAAAAAAACAATTCTAAAAATGTTTGCTGGTTTCTGGTGCATTTTAGTCATGTCCCTGCTAGGTATGCCTTTGTAGCTTAGCTGAGTGACATGGATTATCTGAGGTAAGACCTCTCCCTACCACTGAGCACCACTGTGGAGATTGTAATACCCCAATACTGGTTAGTTTTGTACTTTGTGTTGAGTTTGTGAAGCTGAAAAGTATTACAATTATTATAATAAAATACACATTGTACCAAAGCTGAAATGGAAAGAATTGCTGTATGGAAGGAATAATTTATATACACTAGAGTTTTTTATGGATATATACTGTATTGTAGTGTTTAATCACAATAAACTATTTGACCTCATGGGTAAAGGTCACATTTCTACCATGTGAGTTGTCTCTTCTCTTGATACTATAATTTGTTGAGTATCAGTTTAAGTATTTTTGACAGTAGCTCAAACTTTGTTCACAAAGCAACTGCTAACTCAATTTGTACTGAAACCTCAGCTGTTACTGAACTAACACTGAAACTGCAAACCTGTTTACACTGCTATTACTGTATTGCAAAATTATATGTCTCATGCTTCCAGTTTTAAGTCAATTGTGCATCAAAATAAATAGTTGCAAGATCGATCAAATAGACTAATTTTCTCCACCTCTAATGTGTTATTGAATCCAAGCTAAATTTGATGAACCCCACACAAACATAATATGAAAAATACTTAATGTGAATGTTACATTCAGGAGATTGGTATTTTTTTAATGTAATGAGTAAATAACTTGGAACACAATTATATTGTAATATTGCTAATGCAACTGTGTGATGTGATTTAACTTTTCCATTGAGAGCAAAGATTCTCGTGTTAGAAATTGTTGCAAATACTTTCTGACCTTTCTATTGCATCAGAAAGTTTTACTGTGATCCATCCAAGGGCACATTTGTTTGTAGGCAAAATCTTGAGCTTTCTAATTGTTCTAAATGACCCAATGATTTAGTCCTAAAGTTTGAATTGTGTTATTTTGAGTTACAACTGGACAACGTGTTTAAAAATTTGTTTTAGTTTCTCAGGAGTTAGCAAGAGATGGGAGACAATTGCAATTTTCTGGTAAGCTTCTATAGAAATTTCAGCCAGCTGGTCTCCATGTAGGGTGCTCGTGAGATGGATTGAACTACAGCAATCAAATCTATATTCATCACAGTTTGTTCGCTGGACAGATCTCTTTGAATTTCCCAGAGCTCATCTCTGAGAGAAAGTAACAAATGCTGTTTCATTTCAACATTTGCTACAAGGAATTAAAGTAAAATGCATAATTTAAGTTTCAACTATTGCCTCACCTTATTTTGCACACAGATAAAATTCATGGTTGAAAACTTGCTTTGCCATTGTATTTTGGATAATTTATTATGGTAGGAGGAAACACAAGGAAAGAGTATATAAAACATGTTGAAACCCAAATAATTGGAAGAATGCATCACATTTTATTAAAATGTTGAAGTGTCTTTGTCTACTTAAGATAATACTCTAACATTAAAATTAGTTAATTTGGAATAACTAAAAATTGTATAATTTAAGTAAATTAGAATCAAAAGTGATTTTAATTTTTTTTCTCTATTCGAAGTTTTGTAAAGTTAGCAAATTTGAGATGAATGGAACCTCAGATTTATGCAATACATCAATACATCCATACCATGCTAGGGGTCTGGGAATGACACAGGGTTGCATGTATTAACCATTTACAGAAAGTAGATGTATAATTCAAGCCTAAAATGACACATTTTCCCAATATTCATGTGTGTACTTTCCACTAGCAATATCTGAGTATTTATTAGCATCATAGTTTCAAACCAACTGTCCTGAAGCCTGTGGATGTTAAGGTCAGATTGAAAATCCCTTTGCTCCCATTGGCACATTGATTTTGATCAGACTGCAGTAAAAATCGGGGGTTACGTTCAGCATAATTGTGATTTACAAAGCTCACAATGGGGTTAATATGTCTACTGAAATTTTCAGAAACTGCGGACCTTATTTTCCCATTTGACATCTTACAGTGACTTTCATTATGGTCGCAATTTGACACAATGACGTGACATTTTGCTCCCAGGTTAAGAGTGTACCATTGGGACGTATCTTGGCTCTGCAAACATAACTTAGGGGAATGTGTCCTGCAAGTTGTAATTTTCATTCCAGGAGGAGCACTGGATTCTTAGAGTCATGGGGGGGTGACACTGGAAACAATGCAGAGATTGCCAGGTGTGAAAGTTGGCTGGGTGGGTGGAAGGACACAGCATATCAACACTTTATCAACTTTTTTTTCATGAACTCTAACATAAAATAGTTCCTCCAGACCTCATACCCTATCACCCCAAACCCACACACTCCATGCCACAATCATGCCATCATATGGCTTCGTACCCTTATGCCAACCTATGCCCCTCTGCTTACTCCCATTATAACTCCTATGCCAACTTAGTGTGAACTCATACCCATCATCCATTTAACACATACAATGCCAACACACTAGTATCCACCATAGGCAGACCTCAGGGCCCATGTTAATATAAAAAAAATCTTAAGTGCCTATTGAAGAATGCAGTATTTAAAAAAAAAACTCTCTCATAGGCTAAACATTTAAATTCCTTTAATCCCATAACAAAATGACCATTAGAATTCACAAGACAGAGCCTCCAACTACAAGGAACTGTCATTCAAACTGAGAAGAACCCCATTGTGATAATGGAAGGTGGTGAAATTAGTCATGCAACAACAATCCAGCAATGATTTTTATGCTGCTGATTTTTTTTTCAAGTGCTTCAAGGGGAGGAGTTTTATATTTACATATCTGGTACTGCAGTATTTTATAGCTGAAAATGTGTTGCTGGAAATGCGCAGCAGGTCAGGCAGCATCTAAGGGGCAGGAGAATTGACGTTTCGGGCATGAGCCCTTCTTCAGGAATTCCTGAAGAAGGGCTCATGTCCGAAACGTCGATTCTCCTGTTCCTTGGATGCTGCCTGACCTGCTGCGCTTTTCCAGCAACACATTTTCAGCTCTGATCTCCAGCATCTGCTGTCCTCACTTTCTCCCTGCAGTATTTTATAGTTTATCGAAATAGTGCTCAGTATCACTTGTAGCCAGATTCAAGAATTTGTCACAGCATAGACTTCAAAGAATGCATATTTTGAAAAGGTACATTGTGAACAATTCAATATCGAAATATTACACTTGATTTGAAGCACAAATTAGAAATATCGAGCCTTCAGCAAAACCAGCAAAGGAAGAATGGAATACTAAATTTAGAGGGAATCACAGGGACAAAATCAGCATTATGTCCTTTGGTGAGAGAAATGATAGATCACCTGAGATAACTAGGCAAGAACAATGTGATTGCACCTGACATGCAGTTTTTGCTGTCAGGCTTCAATACTATTTGAAACCAAGAGAATCACTGCTTTTCGTGGCACTATTGTAACAGTCTGAATATCAGTCAGACTAAAAAATCGAAAGAGTTCCTTTCAGTAACCAGATTTGGTTGTGTGGATTAGAGTTGATTTGATTAGCCTCAGTGTGAATTGATCGATCCACATTAGTAACTTTAATGTTTAAAAAAATAGTTTCAATGAAAATCACAGTCACGCGTTTTTAAAAATTAATCTATATTATTGACATTGGACAGAGCACAAACCCTAACAGCAAGTCTGGTCCTGCTCAAAGTTGTGTTCCTTCTGACAATGCAGTGACCTTTATCACTGTCTCTAGCCATTAGAGACTGCTTCAGAAATGTGTCCTGGCCCAAATGCCAGAGTTGTCAACATTGATGCTGCTCAATCAGCATTGACTGACACTTTTGACTACCTCAAAATCTTTCTTTATCTGTTGCCATGGTAATGAGTCTAGGCAGTTGGGCATTTTGAGTGAATGGCATCCTCGTAAAAGGGATCCTTCCAAAGAAGCTGGAAGTACATCTATCTTTTATGCACCAGCAAATGTCACAGGCATAAACTCTGTCCAGGGATTCTGAAGATTATCTACATCATAATATTTCTCTGAATAAACAATACTTTGAGTTAAAAAATGCAATAATTCTGCACGTGATCAAAAGGAGCCTTTATATTGCTTCAAGTTTTCTTAGTCCTCCAACACACTTAGCTTTAATTCTTTTGCCTACTGACAGACAAGAGATTAAATGAATATTTATCTTTCTGCAAGTTGTATCTCAATCGTTTGGGATATATATTATCTAAAATTTCTAGTTATTGCTTAATGGAATAATTTAACACCTTTTTAGTTTACTTGGATTTCCCCTCCACATGCAAATAACATTTCATTGATTTTATTTGGAAACGTCCATACTAGTTTACTTTGAAACTGACCAATGTGAATTTATAGAATAAATAACCACTGAAGAAGTCCTTATGACTTTCTTTATGCATTTGTAAGTCACAGGTATGCAACAGACACACAGAGCCTCTAAAGGAGGATCTGAAAAGAGAAAGGAAATTGGATACTTCACAGTAACTGTTGAAATAGAAATGGCCACATAATTATCCACCAGAAGGTGCCTTAGACTAAATCTATTGTCAGGTTGTCTGAGCTCCAGTGACAGACTAATGGCTTCGTGCTACACAACCTCAAACCTTTAATATGGTCTGTTACTGCATCTGAAATGGGATTATATTCTAGGAACCGATGTAATATACTTTGATCTCTTATTTTGCAAGATCCTTTAATGTAATCACTGCATTATTTATGCTAACTCCATTAATTAAAGCAGCTTTGAATGCTCATAATAGACCTCAAATGCTTTCTACTTGCAGCTTTTCTCACAGGGTACTTTTGCTACGTAACGTGGCAACTGTGTCTGGCACAGTTACTCTCAGGTGATTTAGTTCTTGAGAGGAGAACATTGTTTAGTATAGGTCCTGGTCTTGAGCAGGTTAACAAACATCCACAGATGACATCCACACAAGTAGAAAATATTGATGTTATATTATCAGGACAACTATTTCCCAGCCAGTAATTCTGACATCAGAACATCTTCCATTACTTGCAGTTAAACTTTGATTAATTTACAGATCATCACAACCTTCTAATTTCTCATACACAGAAAATTCAAAGGTTATCACTTGCTTGTCAAAGGTTCACGGAAGGATTCCAGAAGATCAATCATTTTGTCAGACACTCAGAATTAATTTTTGATCTTAATCTTGTTGTTCATGAGCTTTTACCTTATGGCAACATGTAGCCTTAAATTTCTTATTCTGATTGTGGTCACGTTCCTGGCCATCGCTAAAACATTTTGAGAAGTGAAATTTAATAAATTCAACACTCACGCCAGGCTATTCTTACATCCTACTTGAGATTTTTGCCTAATATTGTCCATTCCTATTTTTCTGAAGAGTTTATGGTGCTGAAATTCTTTCCGACTACTTCAGAATGTTCCCTTGGATGTTGAACACAGATTTTACTATGTCGTTTTGTCATATATCACTATGAACAAAAGTATCTGTAAATCTAAATAATTATTCATTTTATTTGGTGATAAAATGTCAGATAAATTTATCGCCAACTGATGTATTTCTAGATGGATAGTGGAATGTACTTTTCATTTTTTTGATTTTTTATAATAAGCTTTTTTATTTGAAAAGAAATGGCAAATGAGAAGACTTGTATGATATGACATACACAGTCATTAGTACAGCTTCAATAAACAGTGTTGTGTAAATATTTAAAATTTTGAAGGTTTCTATGACTCAGTTATTTAACAGGAAATTTCATTTGCCACCAGTTTCTGTTCATTACCTTTGCTGCTCCTTCCTGTTATGATGATTGTGCTGAAGCTTGGCTCCCACAATAATGGTATCAACCAGATTCTATTCCATATATTCAAACACATTTATTTGATAACTAAAAAGGAGGTTAACTCTCAACATGCTTCAAAAAAGGTTATAAAGATAGGCCCAACCATTACAGACCAGTGAGTTTAATTTTGATGGTCAGTCAGTTCAATTTTAGTACTGCTGAGACTTCCAGAAACAGTTATTCAAGATAAAAATCAATAATCGCATGGAAAAATCTAAGTTAATTCAGAGAATTCATGGATTCATTGACGGAAAATTATGCCTAACTAACTTGCTTTAATTTCTGAAGGTGGATGAGGACAAGGAGTGTTTTAAGACCATTAGACCATAAGCAGACATAGGCCAATCAAACCAGCAATTCTGCTCCACTATTCAATGAGATCATGGCTGATTTGATCACCCTAGCTTCATTTTTCTACTTTAACTCCATAATCTATCATTCTCTTACGATTAGAATCTGTCTCAATCTTGATTATAGTTAATGACCCAATCTTTACAGTCCCCTGATATATAATTCCACAGATTCACTACCCTTAGAGGAAAAGAAAATCCCCCTCGTCTCTATTAAATGATTGACTCCTGATTCTGAGATTATGCCCTCTGGTCCAAGACTGTCCCCTAAGAGGAAATAACATTTCCACATCTATTCTATCAAGCCCCTTCCATGTTTCAATAAGGTTACCTCTCATTTTTCTAAAGTTCAATGAATTCAAGTCCAGTCTACTCAATCTCTCCTCACAAGCCTGTCCCTCCGTACCTGGTATCAGCCTAGACTACCATCTTTAGACTACTTCCAATACCAGTATATCCTTCCTTAGGTAAGAGGTTCAAAACTGCTCACAGTATTCCAGCTATGGGCTGACTAGTGCCTTGTCTGGTTTTAGCAAAACCACCCTATTTTCATTCAGGATTCCCTTTGAAATGAAGGCAAACATTCCACGTGCCTTTGCTATTCCCTCCTAATCTTGAAACTCAAAGATCAGTGCTTGCAGGCTAAAGTGCCACCTGCTCCAGATGTGTGTTACAACATGTCTGGACAGGTTGATTAAAAATATATGTCAATACTTTGGCCATAAAGTGATTTCAGGGAGTTAGGATGGAAGCTGCAAAGCAGGACGAACAGAGTAGTGTTCTCTAGTTTACTATCAGTGCCACGAGATAGCGAGGCAAGGAACAGGGAGTGGGCGCAGCTTAACATGTGGCTGCGCAGCTGGTGTAGGAGGGAGGGCTTCAGATATGTAGATAATTGGGATGCCTTCTGGGGAAGGTGGGACCTGTACAAGAAGGACGGGTTGCATCTGAACTGGAAGGGGACCAATGTCCTGGGTGGAAGGTTTGCTCGAGTAGTTCGAGAGGGTTTAAACTAGTATGGCAGGGGTAACAGAAACGTGGGGTTCTCAGGGGCAGGAATGGTTGCTGGATGTTCCAGGGTTTAGAGCATTTAAAAAGAATAGGGAGGGGGAAAAAGAGGAGGGGGTGTAGCACTACTTATCAGAGAGGGTATCACAGCTACAGAAACTTCCATTGTCAAGGAAGATCTGTCTACCGAGTCAGTATGGGTGGAAATTAGGAACAGCAAGGGAGCAGTCACCTCATTAGGGGTTTACTACAGGCCCCCCAATAGCAGCAGGGAGGTTGAAGAAAGCATAGGACGGCAGATTTTGGAAAAGTGTGGATGTAGTAGGGTTGTTGTAATGTTGTAACTTTCCCAATATTGATTGGAACCTCCTTCGAGCAGAAGATTTAAATAGAGCTGTTTTTGTAAGGTGTGTTCAGGAGGGTTTCCTAACTCAGTACGTTGACAGGCCGACGAGGGGAGAGGCCATTCTAGACTTAGTGCTCGGAAACGAGCTGGGGCAGGTATCAGATCTTGTGGTGGGAGAGCATTTTGGTGATAGTGACCACAACTGCTCACATTCTACATAGCTATGGAGAAGGAGAGGATTAGGCAAAATGGGAGGATATTTAATTAGGGAAGAGGAAGCTATGATGCGATTAGACGTGAGTTAGGATGCATGGATTGGGAGTAATTGTTCCATGGTAAAGGCACTATAGACATGTGGAGATTGTTTAAGGAACAGTTGTTGCAAGTGATGAATAAATATGTCCCTCTGAGACAGGCAAGAAGTGGTAAGATAAAGGAACCTTGGATGACGAGAGCAGTGGAGCTTCTCGTCAAAAGGAAAAAGGTAGCTTACATAAGGTGGAGGAAGCTAGGGTCAAGCTCAGCTCTATAGGATTATAGGCAGGTGAGGAAGGAGCTCAAAAATGGTCTGAGGAGAGCCAGGAGGGAGCACGAGAAAGGCTTAGCAGAACGGATTAGGGAGAACACAAAAACATTTTACACTTATGTGAGGAATAAGAGAATGGTCAAAGAAAGAGTAGGGCTGATCAGGGATAGATAGGGAATTTGTGTGTGGAGTCTGAGGAGGTAGGAGAAGCCCTAAATGAGTTTTTTGCTTCTGTCTTTATGAAAGAAGCGAACTTTGTAGTGAATGAAACCTTTGAAGAGCAGGTGTGCATGCTGGAATGGATAGAGATAGAGGAAGCTGATGTGCTGAAAATTTTGTCAAACATTAAGATCGACAAGTCTCCAGGCCCGGACCAGATTTGTCCTCGGCTGCTTTGGGAAACGAGAAATGCAATTGCTTC
>NC_057713.1:106562225-106578946 GCF_004010195.1 Chiloscyllium plagiosum | reverse complement strand
TTGACTGAGCTCGGACTTTTTTCATTGGAGAAAAGGAGGAGGAGGAGAGGGGACCTAATTGAGGTATACAAGATAATGAGAGGCATAGATAGAGTCGATAGCCAGAGACTATTTTCCAGGGCAGAAATGACTAACACAACGGGTCATAGTTTTAAGCTGGTTGGAGGAAAGTATAGAGGGGATGTCAGAGGCGGGTTCTTTATACAGAGAGTTGTGAGAGCATGGAATGCGTTGCTAACAGCAGTTGTGGAAGCAAGGTCATTGGGGACATTTAAGAGACTACTGGACATGCATATGGTCACATAAATTTGAGGTTGCATACACGAGGATCAGTGGTCAGCACAACATCGTGGGCTGAAGGGCCTGTTCTGTGCTGTACTGTTCTATGTTCTATGTTCTAAATCAGGTCAGAGGTTAGAACTCCTGCAGTAAGTAAATCACCTCTTGTCCACAATCTACAAGACAGAAGACAAGAGTGTGAGGACATATTCCCCACTTACCTGGATGATTGCAGCTTCCACTCAAGATGTGTGACATCACCCAGGACCAAGCAGGCTGCTTGACTGCCATCACTTACACAAATATTCTGTTCTATCACTACCAATGCTCAGTAGCAGCAGTGTGTACTATCTGAAAGAATTTCACCAAGAATTATTCGACCACATGTTCCAAATCTATGACCATTACCATTCAGGTAGACAAGGGCAGCAGATATTTTTTGAGGATGTAACTATGAAGATAGATAAGGGAGAGCCAGTGGATGTAGTGTACCTGGACTTCCAGAAAGCCTTTGATAAGGTCCCACATAGGAGATTAGTGAGCAAAGTTAGCGTACATGGTATTGGGGGCAAGGTACTGACTTGGATTGAAAATTGGCTGACTGACAGGAAGCAAAGAGTAGTGATAAATGGGTCCCTTTCGGAATTGCTGGCGCTGACCAGTGGGGTACCACAAGGTTCAGTGCTGGGACCGCAGCTGTTTACAATATACATCAATGATATAGATGAAGGCATTAAAAGTAATATTAGCAAATTTGTTGATGATACAAAGCTGGGTGGCAGGGTGAAACGTGAGGAGGATGTTATGAGAATACAGGGTGACTTGAACAGGCTAAGTGATGGATGCATGGCAGATACAGTTTAATGTAGGTAAATGTATGGTCATCCACTTTGGTGGCAAGAACAGGAAGGCAGATTACTATCAAAATGGAGTCAAGTTATGTAAAGGCAAAGTACAATGAGATCTCGGTGTTCTTGTACATCAGTCAATGGAAGCAAGCATGCAGATACAGCAGGCAGTGAAGTTTAATGGAATGCTAGCCTTCATAACAAGAGGAATTGAGTATAGGAGCAAAGAGGTCCTTCTGCAGCTGTACAGGGCCCTGGTGAGACCGCACCTGGAGTACTGTGTGCAGTTTTGGTCCCCAAATTTGAGGAAGGACATTCTGGCTATTGAGGAAGTGCAGCGTAGGTTCACGAGATCAATTCCCAGAATGGCGGGACTATCATATGTTGAAAGATTAGAGCGACTGGGCTTGTATACACTTGTGTTTAGGAAATCTGATTGAGACTTATAAGATTATTAAAGAATTGGACACTCTGGAGGCAGGAAGCATGTTTCCGCTGATGGATGAGTCCAGAACCAGATGACACAGTTTAAAAATAAGGTGTAGGCCATTTAGAACAGAGTTGAGGAGAAACTTCTTCACCCAGAGAGTGGTGGGTGTATGGAATGCTTTGCCCCAGAAGGCAGTGGAGGCCAAGTCTCTTTCTTGAGAACTCTTAAAGATAGTGGAATCAAGGGTTATGGGATAAGGCAGGAATAGGATACTGATTGTGGATGATTAGCCATGATCATAATGAATGGTGGTGCTGTCTTGAAGCGCCAAATGGCCTATTCCTGCACCTATTGTCTATTGATATATGGGAACACAATATCTGCACAGTCCCCTTCAAGCTACTCATCATCCTGATTTGGAAATATATCACTGTTTCTTCAGTGTCGCTGGGTCAACACTCTCAACCTCCCTCCCAGTGTCATTGAGGATCTACCCATAGCAAATAAATTGCAGTTCACCGTGACCCTCTCAAGGGAAACTAGAAATGAGCAATAAATGTTGGCTCAACCAGCAACACCATAAATCCATGAATGAATTTTAAAAATCATTAGCAGGCAATGCAAATTAATAATTGATTGATGCTGAAGAAGTGTTTGGTGCCCTGGACATACAAAGGAAGAAATAAAAGGGAAGATGTTGTATAATGATGCTATGGCTTTAAGAAGTGTATTTTATCCTTTTTCTTTCATTAAGAGAGGTTGAGACAGAGAGACATGACTGGTCTACTTCAAGCCAATAATATAAACAAATTGTGAGGCATTGATTTTTTTTAAATTTGGAACAATAGAAGCAGCCTGAATGGGTGGGGTGAAGCTCCATATAATTGGATTTTTAGTTCAGCTTCCAGTAACTGTTGCTAGGGTCTTGAAGCTGAGATAAAAGCTCTTCTTCCTCTCTCCCTTACAGCTAAAAGCTTTGGTACTCTATCTGCTGCAAGAGTTGCATATGAAAATTTATTTTAATGAATTTACCTTTGCCAAGGGTATTTATGGGATGTTAGTATACTGGAACAGTTAATAAGTAGTTTAAGTATTTCAATAGAGTTACAGTTAAAACAATTCTTTTATGTTTATTTTGTCTGTATTTTAACTAAAGTGTTTGAATAAAGGGGCATAATTCTGTTTCAAGCCCGTAGTTTAACCAATCAAATTTCACCCAGAATGCAATGCATGGCATTTGCCTTTAAAATAAAACAAAAACGTAGGGTCTACCCTATTTCCTTGACAGATTTTGAAGGGGTTTGGACTGGTCCACAATAATTGCTTCCCTTGGTTTGCACAGGATGTTACTATGGGATGGGCATGATGTTTCAGGATATTTGAGGAGTAGACCAGTGTATGGGGGAGGGAAAGGTCCCTTTAGAACTCTGAAAGAGGAAGGGAGGAGCAGGAAATATTTCTTGCAAGCAGCAATATTCTTTCTAAGCTGCATAAACATGCAGCAACCTTGAAATTCCTGCATAAGTGAACACAAATTGCTTCCCTTGAGTTAACACACACTTGAAGTTGTGCAAAGAAAATTAAAGGGCCTATGCACTTCAGTGTAAAGACTTCACAGATTTAAAAAAACATTATTAGGCATGTAAATACCATATGTAAAGATTTTATCCCCAGGCTTTAGCATTTAAAGTTTCAGAGTCATAGGGATGTACAGAATGGGAACGGACCCTTCGGTCCAATTCATCCATACTGATTAGATTCCTAGCGTAATTTAGTCCCATTTGCCAGCACTTGGCCCATATCCCTCTCAACACTTTCTATTCATATAGCCATCCAAATGCCTTTTAAATGTTGTAATTGTACCAGGCTCCATCACTTCATCTAGCAGCTCATTTCACACACACACACACCGCCCTTTGTATGAAAAAGTTGCCCCTTAGGTCCCTTTTAATTTTTTCCCCTCTCGCCCTAAACCTATGCCGTCTAGTTCTGAACTTTCCCACCCCAGGGTAAAGACCTTGTCTATTTACCCTATCCATGCCCCTCAAGATTTTATAAACATCTATAATGTCACCCCTCAGCCTCCAATGCTCCAGGGAAAACAGACCCAGTTTATTCAGCATCTCCCTACAGCTCAAATCCTCCAACCCTGGCAACATCCTTGTAAATCTTTTCTGAACCCTTTCATGTTTCACAACAACCTTCTAATAGAAGGGAGACCAGAATTGTACACAATATTTCAAAAGTGGCCTAATCAATGTCCTGTACAGCTACAACATGACCTCCCAATTCCTACACTCAATGCTCTGACCAATAAAGGAAAGCATATCAAATACCTTCTTCACTATCCTGTACACTTGTGACTCCACTTTCACGGAATAATGAACCTGCACTCTGAGGTCTCTTTGTTCAGCTACACTCCCCAGGACCTTACCATTAAGTGTAAAAGTCTTGCCTTGATTTGCCTTTCCAAAATGCAGCACTGCAATTTATCTAGGATAAGTTCCATCTGCGGCTCCTTGGACCATTGACCCATCTGATCAAGATCCCATTGTACTCTGAGGTAACCATCTTCACTGTCCACTACATCTTGAGCCTAGGAAATTAATATTCTATCCCCAGAATCCTGGACAATCAGGGGACGCTTGATAAATCTAACGTCATGGAGTATATAATAGTTATCCTCCCTCCACAACACTGAGCAGAGAGTAAGAAGGCCACCATGCTCTCCCACACATTGAGCAGTTTGTGTTTCAAGGTCACGCATTTCCCACCTCTCATTATATAGATGGCTGGAAACAATTGCTCAAACCATCATTGCGGTTCACTCTCCACCTCTCACTTTGATCAGCAATCACAGGATTTATCCTCTTATCAGCATAAAATCAATCCTTATCCCTTTGTCCGCTACTCCCTATCACTCTTCATTCCCAAACTTTCTTTCAGTAATTTCTACCTCAGACAATGATCTATACTTAGCTTCAGTAAACATTTAGTCCTGGGAAATAAAACTGCTGGTTAATGTGCACGCATAAAGGGGAAGTAGCTGAAGACTTTGAACAGACCACCACTTAATCTTCTAAATTCAAGAGAAAACAGGCCTAATTTGTACAATCCCTCCTCGGGACATAACTTCTGAAGTGACGGTATCATCCTTCTAACATACGTTATGCTAGGGACCATTGGAGGAGGCTGAGATGGATCATCCATTTAGTACTTCTGGCTGAAGATTGTTGTGAATTCTTCAGCCTTATAGATCATAGAATCCCTACAGTCGATAAGCAGAGCATTCGGCCCATCGAGTCCACATCACCCTCCCCGAAATGTATCCCTCTCAGACCCATTCTTCTATCCCTGTAACCATGCATTTGCCATGGTTAATCCACCTAGTTTGCACATCACTGGACAATATGAGCAATTTAGCGTGGCAAGTCCACCTAAACAGCACATCTTTGGACTGTGGGAGAAAACCCACACAGACATAGGGAAACTGTGCAAACTCCATCCAGACAGTTACCCAAGGGTGAAATTGAACCTGGGTCCCTGGGCTGTGAGACAGCACTGCTAAACACTGAGCCACCGTGTCACCCCTTATCCTTTGCACTGATGTGCTGCTGAGCTCTTCCATCATTGAGGATGGAGATATTTGTGGAGCCTCTTTCTCCAGTGAGTCGCTTAATTGTCCAAATTCATTCACAACTGCAGAGCTTAGATCTCATTTGATTATGATGGGATCACTTCACTCTATCACTTGCTGTTTATGCTATTCGCATATAAGTAGTTCTGTTTGGTAACTTCACCAGGTTGACATTTCATTTTTCGGTATGCTCCTGACTTGCCATTGTGCACTCTCCATTAAACCAGTGTTAATCCCTTGTCTTGATTGTAATGGTTGAATGGGGAATATATCAGGCCATAAAGTTACAGATTGTGTTGGAGTATAATTCTGCTGCTGGTAATGGCCCACAACACCTCATGGAGTTGCTAATCTGCTTGAGGTCTGTCCCATTTATTGTACCACAGGACTTTGTCTCCACAATGACTGTGCAATGATCACTCTTACTGATACAATAATGGGCAAAAGCATCTGCAGCTGGTAGATAGGTAAAAATGAGGTCAAATATGTTTTTCCCTCTTGTTGGTCCCCTCATCACATGCCACAGACCCAGTCTAGCAGTAACGTCCTTTAGAACCTGACCAGCTCGATCAGTATTGCTGTTGACCTATTCTAGATGGTGCACATTGAAATCTCTCACCCAGAGTACATTCTATACTCTTGCCACTGTTAGTGCTTCATCCAAGTGTTGTTCAACATGGAGGACTACTAATTCATCACCTTGGTAGTTATTTTTCATTGGACTCAAAATGTTAACTCTCTTTTCTCTCCACAGATGCTGCCAGACCTGTTGTTTCTCCAGTACGTCTGTTTTTATTTCAAATTTCCAAAATGTTCTTTATATTTATTTTAGTTCTAAGTGATGCTTGCTTGCACAAATACTTTCTAAGGGATAGAGACTTTCAGCAGCCACCTAACACTCTGAAACAATCATTTAAATTAGTAGCTGGCATGAAGTTTATGTGCTGCCTCCATCTGAGGGATTTCAAAAATGGTTTCTATCTGGATCCAATTTCTCCCCTGTGTTATTTTCAAAAAAGCTGCTGTATTTTAATGTCATTTTAAGTGAAGATAAATAATCTGGAAATTTAATTTTTCTCACTTCTTAGTTGTTTCATAACTTAATCCATAATATACCAGGTCAGCTGTTTCCCAGAACCTGTGGGAAACTAGGGAAGAGATTGCTGGGCCTCTTGCTGAGATATTTGTATCATCAATCGCCACAAGTAAGATTTTGGAAAACTGGAGGTTGGCTAATGTGGTGCCATTATAAGAAAGGCTGTAAGCAAAAGCCAGGAAACTATAGACTGGTGAGCTTTATGTCGGGGGGTGGGTAAGTTGTTGGAGGGGATTCTGAGGGACAGGATTTACATGCATTTGGAAAGGCAAGGAGTGATTAAGGATAGTCAGCATGGCTTTATACAAAGGAAATAATATCTCAATAACTTGACTGAATTTTTTTGAAGAGGTGGCAAAGAAGATTGATGAAGACTGTAGTAGATATTGTCTATATGGGCTTCAGCAAAGTGTTCAACAAGGTTCTGCATGGTAGATGATTTGTAAGGTTAGATCACATGGCATCCATGGGAGCTAGCCAATTGGATTCAAAATTGGCTTGAAGGTAGGAGACAGAGGGTGGTGGTTTTTCAGACTTGAGGCCTAGAACCAGTGGTATGCCTTAAGGATCAGTGCTGGGTCCACTGCTTTTCATCGTTTATATAAATGATTTGGATGTGAACATAGGAGATATGGGTAGTAAGTTTTCAGATGACACCAAAATATTTGGTGTGCTGGATAGTGAAGAAAATCATCTCAGAGTACAAGAGGACTTTAATCAAATGGGTCAATGGGCTGTGGAGTAGCTGGTGGAGTTTAATTTAGAAGTATTGCATTTTGGTAAGGCAAATCAGGGCAGGACCTATTCAGTTAATAGTAGGGTCCTGAGACTATTGCTGAACAAAGGATGCAAGTGCATAGTTCCTTGAAATAGGTATGTGACCAGGAAGAGTTTAGAGAAATATGGGACAAATACTGGCAAATGGGACTAAATCAGATTGGGATATCTGGTTGATATGAATGAGTTGGACTGAAGAGTTTGTTTCCATGCTGTATGACTCTATGACTCGACATGGTTTTCAATAATTCGAGATGAGATATTTTGTATTTTTCCAGAGGACTGTTTCTAAATAAGGATTATTGTTTACTGGGGAAGCTTTCTCTTAGATTGTTTCAGTTCATAGCCAACATGGTATTTTCCGTGGAATGGCCCTTGACAATGTGCACTAGTGAGAGCCCAAATAGGAAAGATTGAAGCACAGCATCACACTATCCTTTGCCAAACTGTAGGTGTTAGCAATGCTGACCTCGTACCAATTAGCAGCAAGTTGAGAACATTTTCCTGCAGCATATGGACTAAGTAGAACCCAGTCTGAGACCTTTAGAAGTTTATTTTACTCATGATCCACATAATCAACAGACAGAAGGTTTCCATTCTAATTGTCTGGCCTGATACCAAATTCAGGTCCCAGGATGAATGAGCAATATGTTATATAAACCCCAATTAAAGGTTATTTTTTTATGAAACTTGGATCTTTTCTTTTGATATTGCAGTTGCAAACTCTTTTCACAAGATTCAAAAAGAATAGAATTAGCATGATACATGATCATGACACTGGATAGCTTATGTAATGGTAACCTTATTATATAATTGTCAGCAGAAACGACAGTGACTTCAGCCCTAATGCTTTTAGCGTCATCATCCAGTTTTTCTCTGTGGTCTCAGTACACCAGGTTTTACATAACCAAGGTATAGATTTTCTACATATAGCCCCAGTAATTATCACACTGACATCCATACCCCTTTAAATACCTATTTGAACACCGTTTCACAAACAATAATTCAATAATTTTCTCTTCTAAAAATTAATTTAATGTGGAGCATTCCAACTTACCAGAGTGAATGAGAAAACAACAAGCTAGTTATTGAATTAGTAATCAATCATCTTACAGAATATTTGGGATAATGCAGCATGTCAAGAATTCTCCTAAGAATCAGCTCCTGAGAAGAGTGGCAAATTCCTGAAAGGCTTGACTTAAAGTTCAGAATTTTTTGCACATATCTGGATGAGCTGCATATCTGGATGATAGTGTAGTCTGATGAGCTGCATATCTGGATGATAGTGTAGTCTGATGAGTCACAGAGCCAGCCAATTGGCCACTTGTATCCATTGCATGCTAAGGTGTTTTTAATAGCAGAACAGTAGATTCTACCAAATCACACTCATAGCAGGATGTTTTGCCCACAGCAGTGTGTGTTGGCATTTCAGGAAATAAGTGTACTTCATGGAATTCCACATATATTGTAGACGGGGAAGCTGATGATGTCTGCATTTGAATCTCTAGTATAACATGATAAAGACTTTTACTTATATAGCATCTTCATGACCTCAGCAAGCAAACATCTTTTTCAAGCTTTTGAAGTGTGATATTGGAAATATTGTAGTCAATTTTCACATAGCAAATTCTCAGAAATATGATAACCAAATTATCTATTTTTAGGATGTTGATTGAGGAATAAATATTGGCCAGGAACCAATCAGAACTCTTTACTGCTGTTTGAATGGTGGCATGAGATATTTTACAAGTCATCTGAAATTGATTGGCACTGCACTTGTCAGTTGTTATTTCTATGCCTAGGTCTCGGATTGAATTTTCCCTCTCAGATTGGATTATTTATGTTTGGGCAGTTTCTGGTTGTTGAGTGGAGGGAGTCTCAGTCCATTGTTTTCATGGAGGAGAATTGCTAATTTAGGGAAGGTAGATTTGAAGACCAATTAGCAACAGTACTGCATAACGGAGACAGACTCTGCAAGTATGGGTCCCATTTAAAGCACCATGGAAACCCTTTTTGTGGCTGCCATTTTAAAAGGAAAAATATAGGAGTCAGGGAGCAAAAAGAGACAGAGACCTAACACCTAGCTCAATGTTGCCCCTCACTTCAATGCTTAATTTGAGGCCCTTCTCATGCTGTTGTCAGGTCTACAATTGATTTGGTGAACATTATAGACTTTATAAAACTTAACAAGAGATTGTAAGAGAGGACAGGTAATTTCCACTTGTCGTGACATAACTATTACAGCTCCATCTGCATGCATGTGCTAAATAGTTATTAATAGAATAAATGTTTAGTTAATCCTTAGTCTGCATCGCCCCTTAAATAGTTGCCCCATCGACCATTTAATCTAAATCCATATCCCTCTCACCTTCACTGCCCCATCCTGAAATCTGTATGCTTTACAGAGTAAATTTGCCAGATGGTTTCACCAATCCCCCTGAGTTTGTACTGAGTTCCTTTTGAGGTTCTGGGAGGTGGGTGCTTGTCAAATTGCTCTCTGAGCATCTTCAGCCCTTTATCTCAGACAATAGTGGCTGTGTTGTCACAGTTAGGATCAGGGTGTGCATACCATCTGTTACTTGCCTTCTGTTTTAATTAAATCAAGGCACCCCTATTCCTTTGAACAATGTTATGTGCTATTCAGAGCAGGCTGAAAAGGATTGGAAACAATCACTGATAAATTGTGGCCCATTGTCAGAGACAAATATATTTGGGATTCCATGTGTTGGCAATGTGATCTTCAAAGAGACTATTACAATCCGTGAGGTGCATTGATTTGAGCTTCTCAACATTGATTCTTCAGGAACAGTTGTTGACTAAAAATGAGAAACATGAGTGGAGCAATGTAATATGTTCCTACAGCCTAACTGGCAAGAAGGAGGTTTTTGGACTCTTGTCTGCAAGCAGCAAATTGGTGCAGTTGGAGACCAGGTCTGTGAGGGAATGAGAGATACCAGACCAATGTACAGAATGTTGTAGCCTGACACAGCATTTGGAAATAGCCAAAGTCTCTCTGGCTAGCTAATGTCTCCCTGGATCTTCTGGAAGGTGTCCAGATCAAGAGCTCGTTTGACACCAATCTGTCACTATTGACTAAAAGGCCATTAATAGTAATGTGATAGCTTGTTCAAAAGTACTGGCACAGAACAGGATGCATACTCCGACTAGCTTTCAAGGCAGAACATGTGGATCTGCAAACATTCGTCATCAAGTAAATGACCCTCGTGAAATTCTTGCAATCTCTTTGTGACTGGCTAATAATGAGAGGTTAATAGTGGTTAACAGACCTAGACTATTTGAACAAACATTTCATCTTCCTTGTTTGGGCTGTTGATGGGGATATTTGATAAAGTGCCAGCAGTAGTTTAGTGCTTTCTGTGTACAAACTCTGTGAATATGTCTTACCACATCAGCTGCAACCATAATGTCTCGATCTTGTGTCCCCCTTTGTGTATAATAAGCCATTTTATCAATGGCTTGCTGTGAGTCTTCATTAGGTCAGAGAATTTCTTGCATGTTCAACTTCCTGTGAGTGTTTTTCTCAATGATGACATAACATTGTTCCGTGGTAGAGAAAGATCTGGAAGCATAGTAGACTGGCCAACTGCTTCCATCACGTTCAACCTGGAATGAGATTTCTTCCAAACATTTGGATGATGTATCCATTCCTACTACAGTGGACGGTCCAGATCATAATGTGCAAGGGCCTTAGATGACATGAGCTCATCTTGGGTTCAATCAAATGAATGCTGTTAATGCTTATTCAAACACCACACTTGATATTACTTTGAAAGTTGTCTGAAAGGCTATTAACACGGTTTTCACAGATTAAGAATTTTCCTAACTGGTTCACAATTTCTGTAAACTGTTGGAAATATCTTGATAGTTCTGTCTTCTCCAAGTTTGCTGTGATCCCTGGTGCCTAAACAATGGCAACCAAAAATATAATAATTGGCTTTGTAAATTCATACTTGTCAGTAAATCACAACTCATCATCCTGTAACTTTCTGAAGACTGTCCTTACTCTGTTATCATCTTGAACTTCGGGGGAGCCATGGGTAAGAATGGCACCCATGTGACGTAAGGTGCCTTCCCCATTTTCTGAAATGTTGGACATTGTCCACTGGA
The DNA here is from genome assembly GCF_004010195.1 of Chiloscyllium plagiosum. Lineage (NCBI taxonomy): Eukaryota > Metazoa > Chordata > Chondrichthyes > Orectolobiformes > Hemiscylliidae > Chiloscyllium > Chiloscyllium plagiosum. The sequence goes on along the minus strand of NC_057713.1, from coordinate 106,567,751 downwards.
AAATCTTGAGTACAGATGTGATGCCAAAAGACAAGCATTTGAAACAATAACATTTGGAAGAAATTTTGAAGGTGCTCTTTAATTGGGAGCTCTCAAGAGACCACCAAGATCCACATTCAGAGTCAAAGTCAAAGATGATCAAGGCCGCATCGATATTGATGGCTACTTGGCAGACAGTACTGCAAAATGTAAGGTCTTCAGTGATGAGAAAACTATGATGACTGGCCTGCATAGGTACAAACACTTGTGGCACTGGTTTTCTGACATGTCCTTTTTCTGCAGTAGATCCTCAGCTGAGACTACAGCTTATATTGCGTTCCAGTCCTTTGAACCTCTCCTCTGCCCATGGCCCTGCCTCAGTTACAAGGAATGTGGATCCTCATTGCCATTGGAGCCAGTATTTAAGAATTGTAATCCCATCCCCAGTCTTCTTCATGGCTGCATTCATGATAATGCTGAAAGCTGAACACTTTCTACTTAGGGACTCTTGATACAAAGAGGCTGCTGACTGTCTGTATTGTCCATGTTCCCATGGAGCAGCCTCCCTGTTGTCTGTACACACCTGTGTTAGGTTTAGGGTGAGAGGGAAAACATTAAAAGGGACCTAAGGGGCAACTTTTACATACAGAGAGTGGTGTGTGTATAGAATGAGCTGCTTGGTGAAGTAATGGAGGCTGGGATAATTACAGCATTTAAAAGGCATCTGGATGGCTTGGGAGGGATATGGGCCAAGTGCTGGCAAATGGTACTAGATTAGGTTAGGATATCTGGTCAGCATGGACGGTTTGGACCGAAGGGTCTGTTCCTGTGCTGTACATCACTATGACTCTATGATTCTTTAACAAGGCCTCAATGAACTTGTTAACAGGATTAATTTTCCTGATTCTGCAGACAAATTTTAAGTGCCTACTTCCTCTCAGCCCAAGTAAAATCACCAGTGACTGGAATGACAACATAAAACTGGTATGCCTGCTAGTGGTGCTATTTCCTCCTCCTCTGTTCCCATGTCCATTGGGCCCCTAAAGCCCTGCCAATGGAATAGGCCACAGAACACACAACTAAAGAGCAAGAATCCCACCAACTGCATGACATCAAAATTAGTGTAATTATACAAGAAAAATGTCTGGATATATTTAATAGCTCAGGTGTCGACTATGGATGGAGAAACAGAATTAACAGGAAGACTTTTACCAGCTCGTACCTCCTCCCCACCTTTAATGATGGGGTTGGCAGCTTTCTGTCAGCAGTTTGACTCGCCTTTGCATGAGGAGCCTCCCAGCATTCGCTCAGAGGGCTGAAGGGTTTATGTAACTACGCAACCAAGAAACAGAAAGCAGCCTTTAGGGCCCCAGTGATTTCAACTCCAACAACAGGCCTTTTGATTATTTCAAATCTTGTTTTTTGTCTGCTGTAGTCCCCAGGCATCCTACGTGACTCCCAAGTGAACTCCATTTTCAGTGGCACTGCTGAGGCTAGTGAGCTGCTGCTGGTCTGCTTGGGCCCAGCAGCTCTCCAGGGTCGAATTCTGAGTTTGGAACCTTCAGAAAATCCTGACCAATATTCCAAGTCAATGACCTTTCATCATCGTAGTCTGTTGTCCTGCTCTTTATACTGATCATAACCAAACAAGGTGTACATTATGCAGAATAGAAAATGTGTAATAGCAATAAAATATGTGCCCATGGAAAATATAAAATGCATAATAATCAATTTCTGGTCTATTACATAAATGTATCTTTAATAAGAGTAAATGAACTGTACACTAAAATAAAGAACATAAAACATGCTAAATCGGACGAGAAGATGTCTGTGTGATTACTAACTATTCCTCCAGTCAACATGATTCTCTCAACTATGAGTTCAATTAAGTACCAAAATAATTCTCAAGATATTTAGTTTAAATTGAAGCCAGTGATACTGACTTTACGTAGCCTGCAGTGAGGCCACATTTAGAATATTGTGTTCGGGTTTGTGTACCTTGCCTATGAAAAGTCATTAAAGTGCTCCTGGAAAAGAGTGCAGACAGATAACCTCATTCTGGTGGGAATTAGGGTTGATCATGAAGAGAGAATTCCAGAACAGAACTAATTTTCACAGCAGGAAACAAGGTTGAGGGAAGATGTGATTCAGATTTTTAAAATGCTGAGATGCAAAGATAATAAAGATATAAGAAAGCCATTTATCTTAAACTGTGAAGTGACAACAAGGGATTTAGTAAAAAGAATTAATAAGCCTCAAGCAAGATGGAAGATTAGATTTTTTTAGGAGCTTTCAAAAAGAAATCTTTGCAGGAGCAGATAATGCTGCATTGAATAACAATTTGGAAAATTAGTTGGATAAATACCTGCTTAGAAACAAAATTCAAGATTATAATGTTAGATATACAGAAACATATATTCTGTGTGATTTTGATAGTTCATAAGAGATTGAGAGAGAAATCCAATACCCAGGACCTAGGTTGTTGAAGGTACAGGTTTTAATGGTGGAACAATTTAAAATCAAGGATGCTCGTCAGGCTAGAGACCCTGAGGTATCACAGACAATGTTAGGGCTAAAGCAGATTACAGCGATGCCCAGAAGAAAAACGAGCTTAAAAAAATACTCAGAAATAAGTGCACTTGTTATATTGGACGTGCATTTTGAAATATACTTAACAAATTGGAGAAATTGTTTTCTTCTCTAGTTTTACTGATTTTTCCTTCTGAAAATGGAGGGCCAAGACTGCAAAGAATTTTAAAATAACGACTTCAACAATTACATATATTGCACATAAAGTGTAATGAAATATTCACACAAGAGATTTTTAAAACCAAATATGTCCCCGAGCTACATGAGATATTGAGCTAGATTACTAAAACCTTGAGGGCAAAAGTGAGGACTGCAGATGCTGAAAACCAGAGTTTAGATCAGAATGGTGCTGGAAAAGCACAGGAGGTCAGGCAGCATCCGAGGACCAGGAAAATCGATATCAGGATGAAGGGCTTTTGCCCGAAACGTCGATTTTCCTGCTCCTCGGATGCTGCCTGACCTGCTGTGCTTTTTCCAGCACCACTCTGATCGAAACTACTAAAATCTTGATCAAGGGGATGGAATTTTGAGAAGTGAGGCAAGGAGGAAAACAAGGTAGAGTGAGGAATAGATGTAGCAAGGGAATTGTAGAGACTGAGTTCTGGGCAACTGAAGGCACAACTACCAAAATTGAAGGAACAATTCCAGAACTCTCAACGGGCCAGAATTAAAGAAAAGCAAATATCTTAGAAGGTTGTGGAATCAATGGAAATTACAGAAATAAGGTGGTCAACAGGATGCCAATTTTAAATTGAATGTGCTTAACTGGGAAATGGTTGAGGAGAAAGTGAGGACTGCAGGTGCTGGAGATCAGAGCTGAAAATGTGTTGCTGGAAAAGCGCAGCAGGTCAGGCAGCATCCAAGGAGCAGGAGAATCGACGTTTCGGGCATGAGCCTTTCTTCAGTTCCTGAAGAAGGGCTCATGCCCGAAACATTGATTCTCCTGCTCCTTGGATGCTGCCTGACCTGCTGCTCTTTTCCAGCAACACATTTTTAGCTGGGAAATGGTTGAACAAAGGAGTAATTAATGAATGGGAGCTGGTCTGAGTTATGAAATAACAAGCAGAGCTTTGGATAACCATGAGATTCTGTAAGGTAGAACTTGGAGAATTGTCAGAAGTGCATTGGAATAGTCAAGATTTGAACAAATGAATGGTTTATGATTGACGTTGTCAAAGTTGCAAACCTATTGAGTTTTATTTCTGCCTGAATTGATGCAAGAATAGTGAAGAGAAGGTCAATAAAAAGCCTAAGGGTATCAAAATAATTTTCTGAGAAAGCAAAGTTTAATATCTAACAAGGTTGCCCTTTACCTAACTCATTAAAATCTGATCATTATAGTGTGTGATAAGGATCTATTTAATAGAATGACAAAAAAGCAATATCTGTAAACATAGAATTTACTTCGTTAAGGCAAATGTTAAAAAAGACACACTTTAACACCCAAATGTCAAAATAACCAGGAAAAAGGAAGAATTATCTTGAAAGGTCTTCCAAGAGTCTAGAAAAGTGCAAGGCACGCTGTATCTGAAGAAGGATATACTTGCCAGAGAGGGACGTCCACCAGATTAATCCCTGGGATGGTGAGACTGCCTTCTAAAAGATATTGAGAATGCTGGGTCTATATTCCCTAAAGGTTACAGTTTAATTGCATTGCAGTATCATAAACGAGCTGTGTTCTACAATGAAGAACAGTGCAAAACATGGTGCCTTTCTTAATGTCTGGTATTGCACTACCACTTAGTATAATTACATTTGTGCTTCATATTTATGCAGCTTACAAAGCTTAATCATAACAGCAAATCCCAACAAAATTCTCTGGTATACCTGTTAAAAGAGAAAGAGGTTGAAGACAGCATTGTGGATCTGCTTACATTTAAATGAAGTACAATGGTTCATGAAGAAACATCACCACAACCTTCTCAAGAACAACTTGGGATAGATATTAAATGCTGGCCTGATTGAATCTGCCTCCACCATATTAACAGGCATTCCTTTCCAGATCCTAGCCATTGGCTGCATATTAAAAATATAGATTTTCCTCATGTCACCATTGTTTTTGTTCCCAATCAGCTTAAACCTGAGCCCTCTGGCTCTTTACCTTGTAGAAATGCAAATGTTTACATTGTTGAGATGCCACATTATTTTGAACACCTTGACTAAAACTCCTCTCAATGTTTTCTTCTCTGAAGCCATCAGTTCCAGCATCTCCAATCTGCCTACATAAATGAAACTCCACATCCCTGGAACAATGCTGGCAAAACTTGCCTGCATTCATTCACAATATGAACAGTTTTGTGCTGTGGTTTTGTATTTTGCAAGTTTCAGACACAATGTAAACAAATGTTATCTAACTCAACACGGGCGGAAGTGAGGTTGGAGCGCAGAGCTGGTCGGGAAGGTAAGTGATATATAAAGAACTTACCTCGACGCCAACGGTCTTTTCTCAGCAGAGAGCGGCGCGAGCTGGGCGGAAGTGAGGTTGGAGCGCAGAGCTGGTTGGGAAGGTAAGTGATTGATATTTGAGTGGGTGTGTTCTAGACCCCAGGCCCTACATAGTAGGGCCTCCCTCCCATCCTCCTCCTCTAACCTAACTTTAAAGTTCACAGGTAAGCTACTTAGTGTTCTTGCTTTGGAGACGAAGTGTAGAGTAATGGCAGTGCAGGCAGTGGAATGTTCCTCCTGCTGGATGTTTGAGGTAGGGGTGACCACCGATACTCCTGCCGACTTCATCTGCAGGAAATGCAGTCAGATCCTGCTCCTCACAGAACGAGTTAGGGAACTGGAACTGGAGTTGGATGAACTGAGGATTATTCGAGAGGCTGAGAAGGTGATAGAAAGAAGCTACAGGGACATAGTTACGCCAGAGAACAGAGATAGCTGGGTAACAGTTAGAGGTGGGAAGGGGAAGAAGAAGGCAGTGCAGGGTTCCCCTGTGGTCGTTCCCCTAAAAAATAA
>NC_057713.1:106541626-106559151 GCF_004010195.1 Chiloscyllium plagiosum | reverse complement strand
TCGCTATTACCCCCCTGCCAACTTGCATCCACCTATCACCTTCCCAGCTATGTTGCCTCCAGCTCCACCCTATACCCCTATTTATCTCTCAGCCCCCTTCCCCCTCCACCTTTCTGATGAAGGGCTTATGCCAGAAACATAGACTCTCCTGCTCCTCAGGTGCTACCTGACCTGTGCTTTTCCAGTGCCATAGTTTTTGAATATAGAAAAGTGTGAAATTATGCACATTGGTAGGAAGAATAGACGGGTAGAATATTTTCTAAATGAGGAACGGCTTCAGAAATCTGAAGCACAAAGCAACTTGGGCATCCTAGTTCAGGATTCTCTTAAAGTGCAGGTTCAGTTGACATTTCAGGCGGCAAATGCAGTGTTACCATTGAGGGCTAGGGCACAAGAGCAGAAATGTATTGCTAATGCTTCATTAGGCTCTTTATAAGATGATCAGAGGAATAGATAGAGTAGACAGTCAGAAACTTTTTCCCCGGGTACCACAGAGTGTTACAAGGGGACATAAATTTAAGGTGAAGGGTGGAAGGTATAGGGGAGATGTCAGGGGTTGGTTCTTGACCCAGAGAGTTGTGGGGGCATGGAATGCACTGCCTGTGGGAGTGGTAGAGTCAGAATCTTTGGTGACCTTTAAGCGGCAATTGGATAGGTACATGGATGGGTGCTTAAGCTAGGACAAATGTTCGGCACAACATCGTGGGCCGAAGGGCCTGTTCTGTGCTGTATTGTTCTATGTTCTATATGGCATGGTGGCTCAGTGGTTAGCACTGCTGTCTCACAGTACCAGGGACCCAGGTTTGATTCCAGTTTCGGGCAACTGTCTGTGTGGAGTTTGCATATTCTCCTGTGTCTGTGTAGGTTTCCTCCGGGTGCACTGGTTTCCTCCCACAATCCAAAGGTGTGCAGATTAGGTGAATTGGTCATGCTAAATTGCCAATAGTGTTCAGGTTAGGTGCATTAGTCAGGGGTAAATGTAGAGTAATAGGGTAAGGGGATGGGTCTGGATGGGTTACTCTTCAGAGTGTCGGTAGTTGGGCCAAATGGCCTGTTTCCACATTGTAGGGATTCTGTGATCTCTCTAAATGCTTTCACATCCATCCCAAAGTCTAGTGCGCAAAACAGAACATAAAGCTTCAGCTAAGCCAAACCAGAGATTATAAAGGTTTATTATAGCTTCTTTATTACTTTCTCACTCCTATTTATAAAGTTTAAGATCCTAAATTCTTTATTGGTTGGCAGACTTCTGGTTATTCAAGCATGTTCAAGCTAAGAGTGACCTCAGCATGTTCCTTAGGTCTTATCAAGACTGAAGAGTCCAATACAAGCTGGATATGGATGTTCACAGAACTGAAAGTTGTTGGCACTTTAGGAAATGTCTGCAGTTTAGATTAGATTAGATTACATTACAGTGTGGAAACAGGCCCTTCGGCCCAACAAGTCCACACCGACCCGCCGAAGCGAAACCCACCCATACCCCTACATTTACCCCTTACCTAACACTACGGGCAATTTAGCATGGCCAATTCACCTGACCCTGCACATCTTTTGGACTGTGGGAGGAAACCGGAGCACCCGGAGGAAACCCACGCAGACACGGGGAGAACGTGCAAACTCCACACAGTCAGTCGCCTGAGGCGGGAATTGAACCCGGGTCTCAGGCGCTGTGAGGCAGCAGTGCTAACCACTGTGCCACTGTGCCACCGTGCCGCCCACATCACCTCTGGATGTTTTTGGCATTGTGAGTTTAGTGCAGATGGTCCTCAAAGCACGCTGATCCAATTTACAGTGATTGCAACCCTTACAGAGGCTTTTTTTTCCCAAAAGGGGTGATTTGCAATGCTGCAGTTTGTCAGGCTCTTGTCTAGGGTGCCTTTGTATTGCTTTTATGGACCACCTTAATGTTATTTACCCTTAGACATTTCTTAATAGAATGCCCAAGCAGACCTCCTGTATCAAACATGACACTATTTCAACCAACAGGCACGTGCTCTGCAGCATTAGTCATCATTCTTGATGGCACCGGTCTCAAGATTGGAGAAAAGTTCTCTTGCCTTGGTAACTTTACAGTCCAGGGATACTGCTATTGATGAAGGTGCGTGGATTCTAGAAAGTAAGTTCTGTCATTTGTTCCATGATCATTTCTGGAAGTAGCATAACACTAATCAGAAGACAATAATGAAAATGTGGCGAAAGTGGGTACGGCAGATGCTGGAGATTAGAGTCAAGATTAGAGTGGTGCTGTAAAAGCACAGCAGGTCAGGCAGCAGAGGGCAGTGCTGACCTGGAAGGTTGGAACTGGGGTAAGGTGGGGGAAGGGAAATGAGGAAACTGGTGAAGTCCACATTGATGCCATGGGGTTGAAGGGTTCTGATGCGGAAGATGAGGCGTTCTTCCTCCAGGAGTCAGGTGGTAAGGGAGTGGCGATGGAGGAGACCCAAGACCTCCATGTCCTCAGCAGAGTGGAAGGGGGAGTTAAAGTGTTCAGCAATGGGCGGTAGGGTTGATTGGTGCGGGTGTCCCAGAGATGTTCTCTGAAGTGCTCTATGAGAAGGCGTCCAGTCTCCACAATGCAGGGGAGACCGCATGGGGAGCAACGGATACAGTAAATGACATGTGTGGAAGTGCAGGTGAAACTTTGATCGATGTGGAAGGCTCCTTTGAAGCCTTGGTCGGAGGTGAGGGGGAGGTGTGGGCACAGGTTTTGCAATTCCTGCAGTGGCAGGGAAGGTGCCAGGAGGGATGAGTGGGCTATTAGGGGGCATGGACCTGACCAGGTAGTCATGGAGGCAACGGTCTTTACAGAAAGCACATAGGGGTAGGGAGGGAACTATATCCCTGGTGGTGGGGTCTGTTTGAAGGTGGCGGAAATGTCGGCAGATGAAGCGATGTATATGGAGATTGGTGGAGTGGAAGGCGAGGACCCGGGGGGTTCTGTCCTTGTTGCGGTTGGACAGGTGGGGTTCAAGGGCGGAGGTGCGGGGCATGGATGAGAATGCATTGGATGGCATCTTCAACCATGTGGGAGGGAAAATTTCAGTCTTTAAAAAAGGAAGCCATCTGGTGTGTTCTGTGATGGAACTGGCCCTCCTGGAAGCAAATGCGGCGGAGGTGGAGGATTTGGGAATAGGGGAGAGCATTTTTGCAGGAGGCAGGATGGGAATAGGTGTAATCCAGATAGCTGTGGGAGTCGGTGGGTTTGTAGAAATGTCCGTGTTGAGTAGGTCATCGTTGATGGAGATGGGAGTGTTGCTGGTGTAACTCTGGAAGGTGGACTGTTCTACATAACCGACAAAGAGACAGGCATAGCTGGGACCCATGCGGGTGCCCATGGCTACCCCTTTTGTCTGGAGGAAGTGGGAGGATTTGAAGGAGAAATTGTTGAGGGTGAGGGCCAGTTCGGCCAAACGAATAAGACTGTCAGTGGTAGGGTACTGGTGAGGATGTCGGGAGAGAAAGAAACGGAGGGATTAGAGGTCCTTGTCATGGTCGATGGAGGTGCAGAGGGACTGGATGTCCATGATGAAAATGAGGCGCTGGGGGCCAAGGTAACGGAAGTCTTGGAGGAGGTGGAGGGTATGGATGGTGTCCTGGATGTATGTAGGGAGTTCCTGGACTGGGGCAATAGGACAGGATCGAGGTAGGTGGAGATGAATTTGGTGGGCAGGAGCAGGCTAAAATGATGGATCGGCCCGGGTGGTCAGGCTTGTGGATCTTGGGTAGGAGGTAGAATTGGGTGGTGTGGGGTTCCCGAAATATGAGGTTGGAAGCTGTGGGTGGGAGTTGATAATAATGAAAATGTACCCAGCCACTACCATTGTCCTTACTGCCCTGCTGTATGGCACAGAATCCTGGGTCTGTTAGAGATGCCATTTCAGTGCTCTAGAACGCTTTGAAGATACCCAACGAATTCAGTGGCAGAAAAAAAACTATCAATAACGGGGTCCTCCATTCTGCAGAAAGCCAAAACCTGAAGACAATCCTCCAGAAAGAATTCGTGTTGTACTAAATGCAGCTTAATTTCCTCTGTCATTTTCATTGGTTTGTGCACATTTACACTCAAATTCTCTTGCTCCTGTGCCTCCTTCAGATTTGTACCATTTATTTTCTATTGCTAGTTGCCTTACCAATATGAATTGCTTCACACTTCACTACATTAAATCTAATTTCTCACTCAGAGGTCATGAGATGAAATTTAATCACAGCAAGTTGTGAAATTTAATTCAATGAATCTGGTCATTTTGAGTTGACAAATGATTACAAAAGGTGCTGGACTGTTTTCAAAACCTATTAATGTCCATCAGAGATGAGAACATCCAATTTTGTATGACTGATCTTAACACTTTTACAGCATCGAGGGCTGCACAACAGCTAAAGCTTTGTTGATGTTGATTACACACCAAGAATAATTCTTAAAAAAATCTATTAGTTTCCTTTTCAAAAAATCCTGACAATTGATTGAGGAATGGGCAGTCTTTATTAAAGGGACATTTAGACCCATTTTCTCTCTCTTCCCTCACTAACAGTCAGTTCCCCTTCTGCTATGCATTTTACCTCCTTGTTAATCAGGTGCTTTTCATATAAGGATATTTACCTATCGTAAATATATTTTCCAGCTGTCAGAAAAGAAACTATAGCAAAATCCTTGTCTATCTGGACTACCACAATACAAACATGAGTTGAAGTGCCAGAATCATTTGTGTGCTCATGCAGAGATGGTGCTAAATGGACTGTGCACAATTTGCCAGCAGTCAGGTCTGCTCACAGGAGATGGCTATGCCAAGTGATATTGCAGTGCTGTAATAGACTGTGTGATGTGATTGTGGATCAGGTATTCCAGCTTTATGTTCCAACCTGAGCTGAACTAGCTGATTGATCGCTGCCAGACGAAGTGGTGGAGGCTGGTACAATTACAACATTTAAAAGGCACCTGTTTGGATATATGAATAGGAAAGGTTTGGAGGGATATGGGCCACTTGCTGACAAATGAGACTAGATTAATTTCGGATACCAGGTCAGCATGGACGAGTTGGACCAAAGGGTCTGGTTCCGTGCTGTACATTTCTTTGACTCTATGACTCTATACCAATCAGGACATGTATTGGGATCTCAAATTAAAGGAAAGTAGAAATCAGCCAGACATTTTGTTCCAGACATACTATTGTAGAAACATCAAGGAAGGTGGTAACCATGCTCACTTATTATACCCACAACTAGCTGATGAATTAGTAACACTTCATTTAAACTAACATTTGTGAAATAATCGTTGGGGTGAAGTTTTGGCAATTACCTGCATATTTGAGACAGGTGAAGGGCTTTTGCCCGAAACGTCGATTTTGCCTGTCTTCGGATGCTGCCTGAATTGCTGTGCTCTTCCAGCACCACTGATCCAGAATCTGGTTTCCAGCATCTGCAGTCATTGTTTTTACCTATTTGAGACAGGAGCCTAGGAGGCAGTGTCACAGCCTGTAGGACAGTAAAGGAGAAGAAAAATTGGGAAAAAATGTTTAATCATTAATTACAACTTCAGTTACCTGGAAAGAAGTCTATCTTCACCAAGAACATCTAGGAACCAAAGAAAATCTAAACCAACGGTTAGAAAAGGGTAAAATTTGACCAGAAATTAGATGATGAAAACACTGCTTTCACACAGGGGAATCGAGAGACTAAATCCTGAACCACATTGGAAAGTTTCACTGATCTCACACCTTTCGGTTTAATAGTAGAGGTATTCCCGTTGCTATAAAACAAAAAATACCACTCAAGCTATCAATTTCTGTGTTGTTTGGGTCACAAACTCTCAGTCTATTCCCACATTCTTATTCCTGGTCTCCAGCCATGTAGGTTATGATAACTCAAGTCCATATTGAAGATTTTTTAAAAAATTGTAACGCCATGACTATCCCCGAGGCAGTGGGTACTAGATTCCATCCCCCCGTGTGAAAACAATTTCTTAATCATCTCTAAACCTTCTCACAAATACAATAAATCTTTGACCATTGGGTAACATCTTTGCTAATGGAGATACCTGTATATGCTTCATATCCATTATCAATGCTCTTATAATTTGTTACACTTCAATTATCCTTTATTTATCAAACTGCTACTGACAGCATGTGTGCCGTAAATCTGCTAATAGAAAATGCCCACACAAATACATCAATCTTTAGGACATCCCAATCATTTCACACCTAATGAATTACATTTTAAAGTGCAATCACCATTGAAGCAAATGTAGGGACTACAACCAATTTGAGCACAGTCAAATCCATAAATTGTAAAAAGATAAATAATCAGTTGATCTGTTCTAGACATTGGCACAGGGCACTGGGAGAATTCTATGCTAAATTTTTAAATAATGCACTGAACCTAAACAGGAGCAGAGGCCTTGGTTTATAATCTTCCCAAGAAGGCAGTCCCCTTAACAATGCTAACTACTGCAGTGCAGTCACTGTGGATACTCTGAATCTAATATTGAGTACTATCGTCAAGTATAGCCTGTATGTTCTTACATTGTTTAAATCAAAACTAAATTCTTAAAATACAGATCACATGAACTGTATTGCAAGATTAAGCATTCCCAATATCTTGGATAGAAACTTCAAGAAATAATTATAGTTTTACCAAGATCTAACATTTATCAAAGTATAGCATTTTATATGTATATATAGAGAGAGATAGATAGATGGATAGATACTTTTCTGACCAATCTACTCAAAGTTGTTGTAACATGTTTCTGGAGAAGTGGGACTTGAATCTGGGTCTCCTAGCTCAAATATAGGGGCACTACCAAAGCAGTAAAACAACCCTCCAGCTTAGCATTGATATGTTTTTACAGATTGCAAAGGGTTGGACTATTTTCCAAATGCAATCTGCACAGGGACGAGAGACAGGTCACTGCAGCAAACCTCTTAAAATAAAGTTTGCCCCACTCCAAATTAATTGGTAGAATTAACTGAGATTGCAGCTGCAATAGCATTAAAATGTTATTAACAGTTTCCAATTACATTGCCTTTTCCACATATATTGCACAATGCTGCTATTCATTCTTGCACTTTTAGTCATTAAGGGCCCTCAAGTGAATGCATAATATTTTTGATCTTGTTTCCAGGGTCTGCTGAGATAAGGAAATATTGACCCAAATTTTCCAGTTTCCAAACTGTGGGGAGGGCCAGATGCACACCAGAAGATGTGCTACAAGAGGTCTCATAAGTCCCAACTCGAGCCCCCCGTAGAAATTGAATTTCAGATGGACACAATTTCTTCCTGTGGCCCTCAAAAATCTCTCTGAGTTATAGTCAGAGATTTCAGACATTTTCAACTTTGTGAACTGGATAGTTACCAGGAAACACCTGATGTAACTCCTAGTATTTATAACTACAGAACTGACCGAATGACATATACTGAAATCCCTCACCCACTAACGACTGTCTTATTCACTTATCCCATCCACCCAACTCTTCACATTTCCTCCTTATACACTTCTCTTCTCCTTCAAAGAAGTTTTGGAATATTTAAACTTTACTTCCTGGAAATGCAGCAGCTCATGTTACAAAAAGATGATGTGTATTCTGCACAGGTTCTCTATACTGCTCCCTCCAAGCTTTCTTGCACTGAGTAATTTCTAAAGGATGCTCCATCAGAAGATCCTCAGAATAAAAAGCTAGAAGCAAGTAAGTGTGTTGTCTCATCAGTGTCAGAAATCAGGTGTCCAAAACTGATCAAAAAATGAGGTCTGTAACATGTTATTGTAGCTTCACTTTGCATAAGCAACATTGCATCACATCCTGATGATGTAAACAGTCATATTAGAATAACCCACAGTTGGACCTAACCCCTTAAACCACATCATCCCCAAAATCTCTGCTTCTACTCAGTAAATTACAAAAGTCTGCCATTTCTGTCAAAAACAAAACAAGGGAGTGCACACAGCAGAAATAACTATTTTAAGAAATACCAGCTGGAAAGCTTCAATACAGCTTCTTGATAGACATTCTAACATGTTGATGAAGACAATTACATCTCCCTACAAAGGTGCGCAGCAGGGTTTCTTATTAAGAAAATACCCTTGCCTCAAAGTGCAATGCAATTCAGACAGCCATGATTAACACTGGCCTTGTCAAATGCAGAATGAAGCTGAGAAATCTTGTCTGAGGAGAATTAATCCTGTGTCTGGATTCTGATTTAAAACAGAGAAATTCAGTCACAGATTTCAAGATGAAATCATCCCAGAACCATAGATGAAGAGATGGGATAGTGTCCCTAAAGCATGAATATAGCCAGTGACAAGAATTTAACTGCTACTACGACAAGCAAAGGAGTTTAAAATATATTTACAATGTATTGTAGGAGTTTGCAATATAATTACAATAATACTGGTACTGAAATGTAAAATTATCGCTGCAATAATAACACACATCACCTAAATATTAAAAGGGAAATAAGTTAACAAAGTTAAGCAAATTAAATTGTAAAGGGAAATTATTACAAGCAAACATTTGATGTGAACACACAAAATGTTGGAGGAACTCAGCAGTCTTGGCAGCAGCTGTGGAAAGAGAAGCAGCGTTAACACTTTGAGTCCAATATGACTCTTCTTTAGAACATTTGACATTTTTTTTGCTGTGCACTTCCAGAGAATGAGTCTGTGTGTATTCCATATACTCTTGTAGAAGTTCCCTGAAATGCATCATTACTATTTGAGTTCTCCTTAATCTTAAAAAGAACACAAAATGATTGGGCATTTGGTCTTCTTAGTTTCTTACCTGTTTTTGATCTATTGAGATGTCACACAGATATTGAAGTTTCAAGTCCAGTTGATCTGTTTCACTTGAAACATGGTCCCACATTAGCCAATCCTAAAACAGTAGAAAGGCAAGATAGCAGCACCACAGCATAGATTCGACGAGCACTGTGTCCCATTCCATTGTAAATTCCAACCTGTCTTCCCTTCTCCCTGGATAACAGACACTTCTCAAATTGCCTGCAATCATCGTTGCGAAGAACATGGACGCTGTTCCAGCCGACAGATAAGATACAAATGCACCCAAATGTCTGATGGGCATTCAAGGGTTTTGAAAGCCTATGCCAGAACCCAAACTCTGTGATCTATATACTCTATGTATTCAGTCTTGTTCAGCAAATCTATTAAATTATCCAGATAGTTAGTAATAAACAATCACTTCATTCTACTCATTAAAAAGATTAATAAATCCACTTGAAAACCTTTTCCCATGCAGTGTTTAATACTGGAGGTACATGCCTGATTTTGTTGCTTAAATAAACAACTATTGTGTTATTTTCAAGACAAAATTTGGTATCTTCACAGCTTCTGCTCATTTGTGCCTGGCTTTGATTGTATTGGTCAAATAACTGTGCAACAAGGATATGAAGAAGTTTTCATTCTGGCTCCACACAAATACTGTGAACATTGCTAGCCCATCCTGTACTGCAACCTCTGCTCCCACTTCCAACACCGCCAGCCCCACTACGGGCCCAGCCAGCCACAGATCTCAGCATAGGAACAGAATAATTTCCAGCAGATCCACAACAGGTGACCTGCAGGGTGGCACCCAGGTACTGTACTGTCTGCAATTTGCCAATAGCATTCAAATGAAATCCCATTCCTTCTCCTGATGCTCTTTTTGCTAACTTTGTGCCAATGCTGTCTGGAATTGGTAAATTGGTTCCAGGATATTTTTCTGTTACTGTGGCAATGTGTCGATTGCTGTTTTGTAATTATTGTTAGTAGTACTATCTTTGAATTGAATTGAATTTATTGTCACGTGTACCGAGGCACAGTGTAAAGCTTTGTCTTGTGAACAATACAGGCAGATCACAGAATTAAATAGCATAGATAAGTAAATAACAGGTAAACAGCGGCAAAAACAAAAAACACTGGTACAGGGCGAATGTTCAGAGTTTGTGAGTCCATTCAATATTCTAACAACAGTAGGGTAGAAACTGTTGTGAAACTGGCTGGTGCATGTGTTCAGACTTCTGTACCTTCTCCCCGATGGTAGAGGTTGTAGAAAAACATTGCCAGAGTGGGATGCATCTTTGAGAATGCTGATGGCCTTTCCTTAACAATGGGCCTGGTAGATGGATTCTATAGATGGGAGGTTAGTCTTTGTGACTGTTTGGGCCAATTTCACCACTCTCTGTAACCATCTCCGATCTTGAGCGGTACAATTGCCATTACAGGTAGTGATACATCCAGACAGAATACTGTTGATGGTGCACCTATAAAAGTTAGCAAGGATATTCATTATCATGTCAAATTTCCTCAGCTGCCTGAGGAAGAAGAAACGTTGTTGGGCCTTTGTAATCAGTGCATCCACATGAAGAGTCCAAGAAAGCTTGTTGTGGATGACCACTCCCAGAATCTTGACACTCTCCACTTGTTCCACCTCTGTGCTGTAAATGTGTAGTGGGGCATAAGTAACATACCTTAAAAAGTCAATAAAGAATTCCTTGGTTTTGCTGGCATTAAGAGCTAGGTTGTTCTCAGTGCACCATTTTTCCATGTCTTCTACCTCCCACCTATAGTCTGTTTCGTTGCCATCTGAGATTCGACCAACTATAATGGTGTCATCAGCAAACTTGTAAATGGCATTAGTCTGGTATTTGGTGATGCAGTCATGGATATACAGTGAGTATAATAGGGGGCTGAGTACACACTCCTGGGGGTTCCAGTGTTGAATATTAGTGAGGATGAAATATTGTCCCCAATCTTCACTGATTGTGACCTGTGGATCAGGAAACTGAGGATCCAGTTGCAGAGAGTGGGGCTGAATCCAAGATCACTAAGTTTAGTAATCAGTCTCGAGGGGATAGTAGTGTTGAAGGCTGAACTGTAGTCAATGAGTAGGATTCTTACGTAGCTGTTTTTGGTGTCAAGATGTTCTAGGGAGGAGTGAAGGGCAAGTGATATGGCATCTGATGTGGATCAATTGGTCCGACAGGCAAATTGGAGTGGGTCAAGACTAGTGAGAAGGCTGGAGTTGATTAATGTCATGACCAGCCTTTCAAATCACTTGATGACCATTGAAGTTAGGACCACTGGACGGTAGTCGTTGAGACATGCTGCATGAGCCTTCTTAGGCTCAGTGATGATTTGGACTGCTAATCTGGAGACCCAGGTAATGTTCCGAGGACTCGGATTCAAATCCCACCACTGCAGCTGGTAGAATTCAATGAAAATCTGGAATTAAGAGTCTAATGATGATCATGAATCCATTGCTGATTGTTAGGAAGAACCCATTTGGTTCACTAATGTCCTTTAGGGAAGGAAACTGCCATCCTTACCTGGTCTGGCCCATATATGACTCCAGACCCACAGCAATGTGGTTGACTTTTAACTGCCTGTTAGGCAATAAATGCTGGCCTAGTCAATTATGCTTTCATCCTGTGACTAAATAACAATTTTTTAAAAATGCATAGTTTCATCAGATTTCTTTTTGTAAAGAATGTTTGCGGATTGAAAGTTTCTTGCATATTCACAAATACGAATCAAGGATAACAACTAATTATTGTAATAAAATGTGACATCTTAAATATGATGGGTGCAGGACATGATACTCATAGATGTAGAATCATTGAAATTTGCAATACAGGAAGCCAATCGACCCATATCTTTTCTTTATTCACTCAAGGGAAATGAGCATCACTGGCTGACTAGCATTTCTTGCTTATCTCTAGCTGTCCTTGAGAAGATGGTGGTGTCCTACCTTCTTGAACTGCTGCAGTTCAGGTGTATCAAGGGATTTGGTGAGTAGGTGAAAGAACGCAGTTATGCCATGATTGTGTTGAATCGCAGCACAGACATGAGGAGACGTATGATCCTCTGTCTTTATTTCTTATGTGTCTGTTCCAGCCCACCTTTCTAGATCTTGATCCATAGCCCTGTAATTTTGTATATAATGTGCATAATACATCTGTGACATTTTTGCTTTATACATAAAACATAAAATATAAATAATTGCAACATAACTATAATGTGTGTTTTATGCATGTGCGAGTACATCGGCAGGCACTTTAAATGTGAGGAGTATTTCTGCTTTTGCAGTACTTCCAGATTGTCAGTTTCGGTTTCAGACTCCCATCCATCTCTAAATGACAAATATTACCTCTCAACTTCCTCCTAAACCTTCCACTAATCACTTTAAGTCCATAGCCTCATTTATTAAACTTCTAAGGGAATAAGGTCCTGCCAAACCACTCTATCTGTTTCAAAGGAAATATCTTCAGCCTTTCCAATCTTTTCTTATAACTGAAATTCTTAATTTAACAGCAGACTAGATTTATACATCCTCCAGTACAATCACGTTTCCTGCAATGTGATGATCATAACTGTACATAGTATGATAGCTGCAGCATAATTAGTGCTTTATACAATTCCCTGCTCTTTTTTTCATTATAACAGCTAATAAAATATCCCACATGCCGTGCAGTGCATCATGTATGCCATTCAGTAAATTTCTGGTTACAGTCTTTGGGAATCAGTTTAGCTCAGTTGGCTGGGTAGTTCATTTACAGAACAGTGTGATGCCAACAGCATGAGTTCAGTGCCTATCACTAGTTTGAGGTTATCAAGAAGGACTCTCCTTCTCAACCTCTTCCCTTGCCTGAGGTCTGGAGGCCCTCAGGTTAAATCACCTGCACCACTTCTCTCTAATAAGAGAGCAGCCCCTCTGGTCTGGTAAGACTATGGTGATACAACAACTGTTACAGTCTGTGTATATCATGAAATGTGCAATGCATCATTCCTTATGATGAAATTGTGAACAGAGACTAATTTTTGTAAAATAAAAATGTTTACAACTTCAGTTTTATTGTTGTTTGACGAGTGCATTGTAGAAGTTAGAAAATGGCTGCTAATTTCAAATTTCAACTCAGAAGTACTCATAATTAAATTACATGTTTTCTCTCTTTTGTTAGGATTCCTTTATATCTCTAACATTTTATGCTGAGAAAATGCATAATCGATGTTTGAAGTATATGATATTATACCCTGTAAGATAAAACATAGCCACATGTTCTTTTGAGGTTAGAAAGATAACAAATTCTCTTAAGGGCTGGATTGCAGTTGAGAAACCTGGACAGGCTGGCTCAATCGACAAGATTATTAAATTACTGAAGGCATTATGAAAATGGTACGTACGTAGAGAAAAAGGCAATATGGCAGTTGGTAATTTAGGATTTCTTCACATTTAAATCCTACCACTGCAGCTGGTAGAAATCTATGTAAGAAAGAAAGCAAGTGAAGAATACATAATGTGTACATTAGCCTAATTATTAGAATCACCCAAATCGACATTTCGGGCAAAAGCCCTTCATCAGGAATACCCGAAATATCGATTTCGCTGCTCCTTGGATGCTGCCTGAACTGCTGTGCTTTTCCAGCACCACTAATCCAGAATCTGGTTTCCAGCATCTGCAGTCATTGTTTTTACCTATTAGAATCACCCAGTCTAGTCAATCACTTTAAAAGAATGAGTCACTCATGGTAATGAAAGAAAATGGCCTATATATAATAAGCTTGGGCTGTGAGTGAGTATTGAAAGTGTGACAGAAAAGCATTGCTGAAAGTAGACACCATAAACTATAGGCAAGTTTTGAATATATTAGACTGAGAGAGATATAGAGGAATAAGGGATAGAAAGGTGAATAGATAGACTGACAGATTAATACAGAGGTGCAAGGTATTAAATTACCAGTTGAATGATGATCCAATCAATGACGAGGTGATAACGAGGCAAGGAATGAACAAAAGGTGGATCTAGAGGAGATGTAAATGTCAATATGGGATTCGTTACCAACAAATTTTGTTTACAAGTTCGGAGGCAGGGCTTAGTGATGATAAAAAAAATGAGCTCAGAGGTGACCACTCTCTCCTGCTTTGTTGTGTGTTGCAGAAAGCCTTTTGCTGAGTCCATCAGGAAGGATGTGAACCAGAGCAGGGTGACTGTTGCAGGCAGCAGAGACCTGCAGGTCAAAACCTCCCCATACATGGATATTGTTGCCATTTTCTGCTCGATATGCTGACAGTGTGTAGACTCATGAGCATCTGTAACCACTTCAAACTAGTAAATCGAGGCAAGAGCGAGGCCAGGTTCTTTGGGAATTGAGCCGACTAATCCTTTACCCCCTTCATCATCTGGTCAAATTATCTGGAGATGCTGACAATATGGTTTGGAGGGGCTGGGGCATGTGCCAAAACTTGGCAGGAGCATATCGCCAAGGTGAGGCAATAACTGGATAGATAGGAGTACCACTTCCTCATGTGATGATGCTGTCACTTTAAAAAGGTTAATTTGTCCTGGGTTTTTTTGAAGAGAAGTTGTAAAGGCAAAGGTGCCAAAGTGGCTATGGGAGATGGCCTAAGTCAACAATCAGAGGAGGCCGTTTTATTTTTAAATTGTTGCAGCAATGGAAGGGGAGTGGCCAGTTCTCACAGATCAAGCTTTCTGGTTTTAGCTGTAGCAGTCAGAAGCTGTTTGTATTCCAGAAGAGTTGGAGATTCAGTAAAATGATTCCTAACTACTACATTCTCTGAAATCTTTCTTGATGTTATTTCTTCCTGGATTGGAGAATTGCTTGTAAGAATCTATGTCCGAATTTGCCTTTTTGCCAAGGGGTGTGTTTATGGGATGTTACAATATTGGACCATTTAATTAGTAATAAGGTACTGTATCTATTATTCAGTTAAGTTTTCCAATAGCTAATTTATTCTAAATTCCTCTTTCTCTTGTTTGTATTTTAACTATAGTGTTTAAATAAATTGTGTTTTGCTTCACATCGAGTAGTTTGACCAGTTGCATCACAACTGGAACATGCATTTCACATCTACCTTTAAAGTAAGAAAACGTTGGGGTCTAGGCTACCTTCTTAAAATATTGTGAGGGTGTCTGGACTGATCTATAACACTCTGCATTGTGGCTAAAAACCTAATCATCAAGTGCGAGATACTCTCGGTGTTGTACATGGCACATGTCTGGCCCATTCCTCAAGCCATCTTCTAGTTCATCTGGAGGTTAACGTTGGACCATGTACAAAGCTCTGAATGTCGGGGGTGGGGTGGGGGGGGGTGGTGGGGAGATGGGAATGAATGTACCTAATGCCGCCCTCATTTTGATGGCCACCTTCTACCTGGCTGCATCAAGCTGTGCTTCAACCCTTGGTACGCAAACATGCAAATGTCACTATGTACTGACGTACTACCTGTCTCCAGTGTTGTGAAGGATGGGACTGGCCTCAGCACCTTGGAAGACTCCAAGTAGTTGCACTGTTCTGTATCACCTGGACATCATGGTGAAATTTGCATCGACAAACATCTTTGACCTCAAGTCCACAGGAAGTGGTCAGCGTGTAGCATCCTTGAGGCCCTGCGGGAAAAGGAGAGGGGTGGGGGTGGATGGAATCTTGTTGCACGGTTCCTGAACAGGCTGTCAGAATCATTTAGCAGAATGCCTCATTACTAGAACTTTCCAACAAGCACCAAGACGTTGCTTGGTTGGTGGTGAGATGAGCACTACCCGTCAGGTCCTCTATACATGCCTGGCTTCTGAACTCAAAGGTTCTCAAAGCAGCTGCAAAGGTGAAAATACATTTCTTTCTGGAATGTGCTTTTTTAGAGAAGGTCTGGAGAGAGAAACAATGGTTTTTGTCGAGGTTCATCCTGAGCAACCCCATGACGCTGGTCTCTGTGCTCTGTGGGCTGTTCCCTGGGACCCAAACTAAGACAAACATCAATTGCATCTGGAAGTCCTTCAGCTCAATGAAAGACGCTCTTTGGTCTGCCCGAGACTTGTTGGTCCTCCAATGTAAAAAGCTGAATGCAACTGAGTGTGGTAGACTGGCACATTCTAAGGTCCAGGACAATGTGCTAAAGGACACACTAAAAGTTGGGGCAGATGTTACCAAGGTGCAATGGGGAAAGACCACCATCTAAGGTCTTTCTGCCAAAGTATAATGAGGGTCCATTCACATATCAGACCCTCTTGTTCTGTCAATGTATGTAAATAATGTTCCACATGAGTAAGAAATGTATTTGATTTTTGCAACTGCAGGGAATGTCAAATTTCAATGTTACTTAATATGCAAAGACTGTACAGAATGGCTTCAGTACCTGTAAACGTCCTTCCCAAAAGGACTTTGGTGAATCTGGTAAGTTTTTACATCAATCAACAATGCTTACATGATCATTATGGGGCCAGCCAGCAGTTCATTCCAGATTCTATTGAATTGAAATATCGCCATCTTCAAACCTGTGTACCCAGAATATTAGCCTAGGGTTCTGGGATTGCTAGCCAACAAACATTGCCATTTCAACACTAACTCTTGCAACTCTAGTATAGGTATATGTTCACTTTTCAAATTAAGAATTGTTTTTTTATTTTGACGAGAACTTCCTGTAACCCTCTGGTAAGAGAAAATGAGGCCTGCAGATGCTGGAGATCGAAAAGTGTGGCATTGGAAAAGCACAGCTGGTCAGGTAGCATCAGAGGAATAAGGGTATCGATGTTTCGGACATAAGCCCTTCATCAGAAATGTCATCAGGAACCCTCTGGTGTCTTGCTTACATTCTCTGCAATGTTTATACTCCCAGTTGCAGTCAACGCTACAACTCAGTCTGTTGTACTCTCAGTTTGCTTCTGGATTTACCAAAACGTTTTGCCTGTAAGGCTCAGACATTAATTTGTATACACCAAGAATATTAATGCCTGTTATCTCATAAACAATAGAAGGCTGTTCAGAAAGCAAGGCATAAATCTCATAAGCTCAGCTCAACAATTGGATTTTCATGAACCAAGAATCCAATTTTCCTTTAGCCTCATTAGCCATCTTGTCAAAAGAAGTGAAAAATGCCTTAGTGCCTCTTACACCAAATTTTGGAGGGGTTGTACAAATTTTAACAGCCCCCCCCCCAATGGATCTTGGATTGGACTTCAATTCTTCCACATCAGAATCCAGACTCCGAGGATGCTTATTAATTTTAATTCAAGTCTTGTGAACTAGTATTCAATTACTCTCTGTCATTTTCCTTTCTCTTCCTGTTTCCTCTCAGGTGAGTATCTTTCTTTACTTTTCTGTATTCTGAAGTGCTTCTTTTTCCAATACAATTCTTAAAACAGTTGTAATTTTCTTTTGTGCTTTGTTCATTTCCATTTCTATTTTAAGCTGCTTCACCTGCAATTGAAATCTCACTAATTCAATTGAATCACCATCTGTAGGAGCAAATTACTGCAAATGTTGGAATCTGTACTGAAAACCACAAATGCTGGAGATCCCAGCAGACCGCATTCTCATGTGTCTGTCCTCAGCATGCTGCAGTGTTCCAGTGAATCACAGCACAAACTGCAGGAACAACATCTCATCTTCAGACTAGGCATCTTACTGCCTTCTGAACTTAATGCTGAGTTTAGTTATGAACCAACTCCCATTTCTTCCCTTTCATGATTTTAATGTTAAGTATGAGGCTGAAGAAATGTACTGTCTCTCTAGTCATGAAGATCTGCCCC
>NC_057713.1:106516992-106541126 GCF_004010195.1 Chiloscyllium plagiosum | reverse complement strand
AAGTTTGACAGGGGAATTCCAATCTTGTTGCCAAGTAATGGGACAGGGAACAGTGGTTGGAAAAAGTGTTCCTACAGCTACAGCACGAGGAGTATTAGCTTTATTCAAGACAAGGTAGTTAGATGCTTTTTTACGACTAAAAAAAAAACAGGTTTAGTACAGATAATGGAGGGACCTTCCCAATAAGAGGCGGGCCTATCTTTGTGACTTCCTTGAAGCTGTTCAATAGAAAGAGGTGGGTCTTTCAGTAAGAGATGTGGTTATTGCCCCAGAATGGTTCCACCCATCCCATAACTGGGAAGACATTGGTGCCATTAGTGGTCAAAGAGTCTTATGCTGAAGTAAGGGCATAACAAACCACTAAATTAGATTAGATTAGATTCCCTACAGCGTGGAAACAGGTCCTTCGGCCCAACAAGTCCACACCGACCCTCCGAAGAGTAACCCACCCAAACTCCTTTTCCCTCTCACTAATGCACCCTACATTATGGGCAATTTAGGATATTCAATTCACCTAATCTGCACATCTTTGGATTGTGGTAGGAAACCAGAGTACCCAGAGGAAACTCACGCAGACACAGGGAGAATGTGCAAACTCCACACGGACAGTCACCTGAGGTTGGAATCGAACCTGGGACCCTGGTGCTGTGAGGCAGTAGTGCTAACCACTGAGCCACCATGTATTCTATTGTGACTTTGGAGAAACAAATTGTTAGTGAAAAATAACATTTCCTTATCTTCTCTTTTACGGTGTGACCTATTTGAATGGGGGCAAGGCTTACCAGGGTCGCCCACAGCACAACTGAAATCAAACTAGCACACAACACCTTGACAGGGTAAAGACCATTTAGACTTGTTCTGTAAATGAACTGTTCAATCTTTTTTGATGCAGTTGACCACTGCAATA
The DNA here is from genome assembly GCF_004010195.1 of Chiloscyllium plagiosum. NCBI lineage: Eukaryota > Metazoa > Chordata > Chondrichthyes > Orectolobiformes > Hemiscylliidae > Chiloscyllium > Chiloscyllium plagiosum. Next base: position 106,540,219 of record NC_057713.1, on the reverse strand, counting down.
GTCATTCTTGGTAACATTCAGTCTCTCGGCACACAAGGACATCTTCCTGGCACAGTCTCTGGTTGCTCAGGAATGTACAGGTAAACTGTCCCTTCTTGTGCACCAATGCTGGCAATGGCAAGTCCACACAGCAGGGCAAGTTCGATCTTTATCATATCCCCTCTTGCAAGGGGCTTGTCTGATGAGCTTGCATTAATGGAGATGAACCCAGGCGGAACATTCGGCGACCTTAGCAACAGTGGTGGTGGTGAGGAGGACCTGAAAGGGTCCTTTCCAACGAGGTTGGAGGCCACGAAATGTCCATTGTAATAAAGTATAAACCATTTCCTCTTTGCCCAAGTATATGCAAAATACACATAATCATTTAAAATAGGAAGCAGCAAAGAAGGAACACAAACTATTCTAGTAGGGGTCACCCATATCCTGGTTTGAGTCTCGAGGGAGTACCCTATTTGCAGCCATAGTTTGTGATCTTCAGCAGGGGCTTCCCCCATGATTTCTGTACCTTACCCAGGTCTGGCATACCCGTCCTTATACTGTGTCTAACCGGGTTTTGCTGGAACCCAATGGGACCAGAAGTTTAGGGTATAAGGCTGCCTGCTTGGCAGCTGCATCTACTTGCCCACTACTTTAGAAACAGTTTCAGTTTCCTCGGCATGAGCCAAACATCTTGATAATTTCCAAATTGATTGGACAAAACAGCATTACTGTAACGCTGCCCCCTTCAATGTTCACACAAGGCTCCAAAATCGTGGGTCATACTAAAAGCACAATGAAGAGTCAGTGTATATTAGTAAATTTCCATTTTGCTAGGAAGGAAGCATGTCAATTCCCCATGTCAGCTCCAAGGTAACATTAAACACACATCACTCCCCAGTGGCCACATTTCAACAGTTAAAGCAAGTGCCAGGCATTTGTCCCTGGGGGTTTTGCTGTCTTGTTGCCAGTCTCAAAGGTGAAATGCTGGGGCCTGCCTGTCCCCATTTTCAGGATCCCCTCGGGTAAAGATTGCCCAGCAGTAGTCGTCAGGTGGGCACATAAGGTAGGTTCTACTCCCAGTGGGTATCCTGGTTCAAATCAATCCTGTCAGGGCTGGCATACTGCATTTGGGATTGCGAGGACACTGGTTATAATTGGTCTTACCTGTAACTTGCATTGTGGTTCAGTCTGGTTCTGGCCATCCCAATAGAAAACCACTGCTCACCTCATCTGAGACTGGAAATTCGTACTGTTAGTCTGGATTATGTCATTGACTCCAGACGGAAAACATTGCAAAAGCATAGGGTTAAACAAAGATAATTGAGCTTCTTGATTATTGTTCAATTGTATATCACTTCCGTTAGGCAGATAGCCACATATTTCAGTCTTGTAACACAAGCCATTCATATTGAGGCTACTCCCAGAATTTTACTGCATTTACACTCATATCACCCTTGGACATATTGAGCAAATTGGGCCAGTTTGGTCTAATGATCAGGGGCATGCTCCATTAACATAACTCTAATTCCCAGGATGGGGCCCGGGTTTAGGATGGTGCAGGCCACTTATCCCCATGATATCGGCTATGGAGACTGGATGCTTCATTTTGAAGAGAAGGAAAGGTTTATAACAAGTGGGTGGTTTAAATTAAGGCTGGAGGCTATCAGGAGATGTTAGGGGCTCAGCGGATATAAAGGAACAAAATCCCAATCCTCAAAAAGGCCAAACATAAGCTCGGGATTCCAAGTAGGATCTAAATTCTTTATTTTGCAATATTGTTGCTTTAACCTTGCTTATATTTTCAAGTGAAGAAGGGCCTGTGCCCGAAACGTCGAATCTCCTGTTCCCTGGATGCTGCCTGACCTGCTGTGCTGTTCCAGCAATAAAGTTTCAACTATATTTTCAAGTGGCCTTACACATTTTCTTATGTTCCTTTTATTTTCTCATATACCCATTCACAGTCACCCCCACCCCAGCTTTTGGGAGTTCCTTCTGTTATATTTATATATATCCCTATCCCCCATTCACATGCAGAATTTCATCAACTGACCAGTTAAGGTAGCTTTCCATTCTTTAGTTAACAACAAATTAATGCAGCCATGCTTCAAATTAACCATGAGGCAATGAGACAGGTCACTGACAATGTGTAAAGGAATAAAACCAAGCAATACTGCCTATTAAATTTGAATTTGTGATTCAGACTAATACAACTGATTATTAAAAAATAATAAATAAAATAATCTTTATCTGTAATTCAGTGTGGAAACTCAACAAGTGACTAAGACATTTTAAAAGTAATCAATATAAATTGGAAATTCTTTTATTCAGTATTCAATATTTAATGTAAAATGTATACAGTTCCCAATTTTGAAATCCACTATAATTACCCGGTTTTACTTCCTTAATTCAAATCCAAGACTGGGTTCAGTAAGTGTTCCTGACTAGTCATTACTCATTTGCAATGCTATAAATCGTGAAATGACTGGATCTGCCTTAAAAGGTCTTGTCTACTCCGATGATTAAAAAAACTTCTTATGCACGAATAATGGCCGAATTCAAAGACACAGATATTAACCATAAGATATTAGTTTTGTTACATGATTTATCACAACCTAATGTTGAACTTGAAACTTCAACTGTCATTGAGGGAGGGGACTCCCTCAGTAAGTCTACGACTGGCAGATCATAATCACCAATGAAACACAGCAGTTTTAAAATTAGGTGGAAACAAATGAGTCTGAACCAGAAAAAAGGTTATCATGCTGTCTCCCTCCATATTAAACTGATTTGAAATCGAATAAGGTTGGCTTTTATGAAAGAAAACAAGAGATTAGTTAGAAACTGACAGTAGGGCAGTCATGACCTACAAAAAGAACAGGAGTTAATATTTCATTTCATAAGAACTGAAGGATCCTTAACCTTAAAAGAAATCATGTTAAATTTTCAAAATGCAAATCAGATTCATAACAGTCCTGGATCTCGAGCTCCAGGGAACAAAGCACAAACATTCAATCACCAACAAACAAATGCGCATTCAAGCTGAATCACAAAGAGTTAAACTTTCTACAAGCTGTATCAGTCACACACACACACACACCCCATATCTCAGTTTTTTTTAGCTTGGGAGTTTAGTTTCATAAATCCTGGCTGTGGCACATCGTTGCTTAACCAAGTGTGTAAAATCTAAATACCTCTGTCATTTCATTTGCGATTCTAACAACATTTTCAAGGCATGTTTTACATGCCTCTGCATTCGCCCACAAACCAGAGGAAATACAACGGAGTCTTTAATAGTTGCCCAATGTGTCCTATATGCCAAATTCATTAAAGTCTGGATATCCTGAAGCAAGCAACTATAATTACAGCAGATTTGTACTAGCCAATTAAAACTAATATTGGGCACTCAAACAGATCGAGGGCATCTTGAAGCATAATGCGGATCTCAGTGTGGGTCCACGGCTTATCAAATGGAGTTTCATCTGTCATAACCCTGGGACAAGCAAATTATCTATGACTAATTTTGTAAATAATAAGATTCTTTCAGCAGAACTTTCTGTCCAGACACTAGAACCCTGTTGAGTACTCACACTAATATCTTGTGGCTGAGTAGCAAGAATTTTATCAGCATTTCTGTACAGCATTTTTGTCCCTAGTCAGTTTTCTTATATGTTTGTTAACACGACAAAGGCATCAACTACCCTCGATATTTCATAAATAGAGAACAAACACCAAAACAAACAGGAAAAATACGAAAAGCAGCAAAGCAAGACAAGCTAAGCTGAACAGATATGACAGGAATAAACTCGACATAACACTTACACTAATCAACAGCCTGACAATGAGCAACAAGACTAATGATTTCTGCAGAATATTCTTAACATTCTACAACCCTGACAGTTTTGTAATAATATATCATGATACTTTCTTTTTATCGAGCAACTTAGGTATTAATTTAGACAGCACCAATTCAACTAAATGAGGTTTTTCTTAATTCTGAGAAGGTTCCCGACCTTCTCTCTACTTTTTTTTAAGCGGATCAACTTCAATCACCATATCAATAAAAGGTCGGAAAGTTCAAAGATAGGGGGGTTCAAGGGTTGGAGTTCAACAACTCCAGAAATCAACGAGGGTTCAAAGGTTGGAGTTCAACAACCCCGTTGCGGAGTTCAACAGCTCCAGAAATCGCCCACTGTCAATATAAAAAGGTCAGAGCTCAACAATCCCGCTCAGAGTTCAACAACTCTGGAAATTGCCAACCATGAAAATAAAAAACTCAGAGTTCAATAACCCCACTTTGGAGTTCATCAACTCTGGAAATTGACAATGTTTCAAAGGTCGGAGATCAACAACCCTGCTCTGAGTTCAACAAACTCTGGAAATTGACAAGGGTTCAAAGGTTGGAGTTCAACAATCCCACTTCGGAGTTCAACAATTCTGGAAATCGCCAACTATGAATATAAAAAGTTCCCAACTTCACTTATTTCCCCCCCGCTTCTTTGTATATAGGGCCCCCTGACCCTACCCTTGCTAAAGCCGATCCTTTCAGGCTAGACCAGAAAATAGACAATGAGGGGTCAGGTCGGACACTACTTTATTGGAGGAAAACCAAACATATATAAAATACTCACATCTGGCCAGCCGAATTCCTCAATACTCAATAGTGAAGGGCTCAAGGCTCTTAAACTACTGTCCACAATCCATCCGTGCTGAACCACGAAATACGGCACCATATGAAGATCTGGAACCTCGCACGCCTCCCCCAAAGAGGGGCCTCTTGGTTTTGAGATCGGTCAAACGAATCAACAGGAGTACAGTCTGTTTAAAGCAAGGTTACCAGTTCATTACGACATTGGGCACAGGTTTGTCCAGCAACACGGAGGTTAACAGCTTCTGTGTTCTTTGGAGAAAACTGCCCAATTACATTCAAAAATTAAACATTATGTATACGTTTTTAAGAGACAGCACAGTTTTAATTACAAGAAAAGACCAATCAAATGTAATAAGGTGACATGATTAGCAGCAGGCTAACCCAATGATATTTCCTGGGAAATGGTTACAGATCATCATCTCATACTGCAGTTCAAGGTTAGTTCGAATGGTCAGTTAATGTCTTATGATTCATTTTATCTTCTAATTCAGCCTACTCAGCAAAGCAGAAATGCAGGTTCACAGCGTCAAATCATAACTTGAAGCCATTTTGTTGTATTATTTTAAATTGAAAAGCCATTTTGTGGTTAATAAAAGCCTACATATACTTGTTGCTCCTGACAACAGCCTAAACTCAAAATTTAAATCCTCAGTCCCACTGCTTCATGGGTAACAAAATAAACAAAATAGAATCTATTTCTCAGTTGCCAAAAGGGCCAAGTAAATATTTTATCTATATTAACTTTGAAATAAAAAGATCCATCAAGCAGGTTGCTTCAATAAACTCAATTATTGGTATGTTATCAAAACAAAACAGAAGTATAAATGCTTATCCCTCTGACTAACTCAAAATACATAAACATACACACATAAAAACTGGGAAAAAAAGAAAAAAAATTATTTTTCTGTGTGGAGATTCATGATAAAGAAACATTTTATGGTAATTCAGGCTATTTTTAAATACAAAAAGGATAAGAAGTGCAGAGTGTTCCAAGTTGGATGCTTCTGAATTGTCTCCAGGAACTCCTGCCATTGCTGCTCCACCATCTTCCCTGCTTGGCTTCCCTTTCAATCAACTCTGGCCAGCAACTCCCTCATGTCTTTGCAGTTACCTTTACTCAATTGTAATAACGTTAGATATGATTCAAACTTCTCCCGCTCAAACTGCAGGGTGAATTCTATCATTTTATTGCCATTGCCCCCTTGGGGACTCCTTCACCTTAAGCTCCCTAATTAAGTCTACCTCATTATATATCACCAAATAGAGAATTGCCTGTTCCTTTGTAAGCTCTAGCAAAATAATCTTGTCAACATTCCATGAATTCTGTTTTTTTGTGATCTGCTACCAACCTAAATTTGCAAGTCCACCTATACATTGAAGTCATTCATGATTATTGGAATAGTGCCTTTCTTTCGTGCCTTTTTTTAACTCCCGACTTATTTTCTGCCCCACATTCTAACTGCTGCTAGGAGTACTTGATTCTCATCGGAATACTTTCTCCTATGCGGTTCCTCAATTCTACGCACAAAAGTTCTACCTCTTCTGACTCTATACCTTTTCTTGCTATTAATTTAATTACATTGTGTTATTAACAAGATAAGCCCAACACCTCCCCCCAACCTTGCAGTCATGTGATGCCCACAACATTGCACTCACCAATTTCAATCTGCACTACTAGCCGATTACCCTTGATTTATATACTGCATGTGTTGAAGTACAACACTCTCAGCCCTGTGTTGACTGGCCTCTTTCTCAGAGATGTCCCTTTATCTTCTGTGCCTGAAGTTTTTTCCTGGCCCTTTCCATATTCTCTGTCCTATTACTTGTTCTGGATTCAATAAATTCTGCTGAACCCTCTCTCCTTCAATAGTTTAAACTACCTGTGACCTCGATTTATCTCACAATCAGTTTATCTCCCTTATTCCAAATGTTTCATGTATTGAGATGCAAGGCGTTTCAGTTTATTCTATAATTGAGTTTCCCTACACTTTTATGAATCCTTGATACAATATGACATTCTTTTACTTTCTGATAGCCATCAATCCCATCACTAACTATCAACATCCATCCCCTCACCACTGCTCACCGCCCCCACCCCCAACCCCCTGTACTATTTAGTTTAAAGCTCTATGTACAGACCTTGTTATGTGATTCATCAGGACTCTGGTCCCAGCATGATTTTGGTGGAGCCAGTTCCATCAGAATAACACCAACCCTTCCCAGTTCTGTGAATTCAAGTCTGTTTCCCTTACACCAGTCTTTGAGCCATGGCATTTATCTCTTTACCTTGTACATTGCGTCAATTATCTTATGACTAGGCACTTGTTAAAAGATGATTACCTTTCTTGTTCTCCTTAGCCCCAAGTTGATCATATTCCCTCAGCAGTATCTCCTTCCTCTTTCTATTTCATTGGTACCTACGTGGACCACAACAACTAGATCATTCCCCTCCTACTCCAAGTTTCTCTGCAGCCCAGATTAGATATCCTGAACATGGACATCAGGCAGGCAATACAGCCTTTGAAACACTCAATCCTGGCCTCAGAGAACAGGGTCTATACCCTTCACTATACTATCCCAGATTACAACTACATTTCTCTTTTCTCCCCCCCCCCCCCCCCAGTCCCTTGAATGACTCCCTCAGTGTTATTTTCAGTTTGCACATCCTCCCTACAGCCCCCATTCTCATCCACATAGGGAGCAAGAATCTCAAACCTATTAGACAGGCTCAAGGCCTGAGGCTCCTTCAGCACTCCCTCCTGGATTCCTCAACCAACCTAGCTTGTAGTCACATCTCCCTGTTTCTGACCACTACCTCATTTCAAGATAGTTTAAGGAATGCAACTGCCTCCTGAAACATAGTGTCCATCTCCCCAATGTGTTGCAGTGTACGAACTCAGACTCTAGCTCATCAACTCTGAACCAGAGTCCCTCAGACATCCAATACTTGCTACAGATGTAGTCACGATGAACCACAGTGGGGTCTACCAGCTCCCTCATCATCTAGGTACAACACATTGCCTGGCATGCACCTCTATTTTATTTACACAGTTCTTAAGTTGTTTTTTTAAATAATATCCTACTGGTCTTTTAGTTTGTAATTTGTAAATATTTCTTCTATTCACCTTCAATCTCGACGTAACCTCTAAATGACAATCAAATTAGCAGATATTACCAATAATGTATTCCGGTTTTCCTGTGATGTCATTCTTTAGTTTGTGTTAGGCCCCCCAATCCTGGGCTTCACTTTATCCTGTTAAAAGACCTTGCAAACCATAAACCAAAAAAGGAAGTTAGTTAAAAAAAAACACTTCTTCCTCTTTGCAATGAATTCCCATGCCACCTTCAAAATCCTTGAACAATATATTCATGTGGACTGTATCTGACTCCAGCTGTGATCTCTCCTTCCTGACTGTGTGATTACTTACGAGAGTCTCTGGAGTTTCAGCAGGCACAGCTCAGGAAATTATTGAGTTGTTCTTTCAATCATTCTTCCAGAAGAACAAATAGGTTTCACATTCAATGTGACAAGAGAGGTTTTTTTTTTTCAGAATTAGGACAGATCAGCTGAGCAATCTTTCCTCACAGGCTTCTTGTCCTTCAACAAACCTCAGATACTGAAGCATTTTCTATCTAGCCACTGTTAAAAAAAAGCCCCATGGATAATCAACAGCAGATCAAGCAGTTATCACTAATCACACAATTTCTGGGAACCCTTGTATAAAAATTTCCTAATATCCATAATGACTATTATCTCTTTTAAAGGAATCACTCAAGATATTTCTACAAAACTTGAAATAAATCTACTTATTCACAGCCCTTCAAAACCTAGCCTTCTAAGAAATACTGATTATGAGTGTATTCACAACATGGATTGCATCATTCATGTCTAATAATCCACATAAATATTCTTCAGAATTATTGCTTGAGGGATGTTTGCACCAGCCACAATACCTTTGGTCTTAAGCGCGTGTGTGCCAATTTCCCCAGGACATATGATATTAATAGTAGCAAAAGCTTCTAACTGTTTGGCTTTATTCACACTTTGAGCTTTCTCCACACTGTGGACAGTCTGTCCATCTTCTGGCTGGAATCCACTTCAATCTTCACCCTGGTCCATCTTACTGAGAGTAGTGTGAATGGGCTTGTGATCATTCAGATCTCTGGTCCACTCCCTGTTATTACTGTTGGTTTGCTATTAATGCTGTTTGTTTGACCTTGTCCTATCTTAGCCCCTGGTTGCATTATTGGAACTAGATTTCTTGTAAAAGCCAATCAGTATCCTTTTGTACCAAATAACTTGCAAAGACCTTGGCACGTATTCCAGTTTCAACGAATGATGACTGCAACAAATAGCTCTTCCTTACAGCTGATTTGCTTTCTCTATCTTGGCACTGAGACAATACTGATAACTACACCAATAAAACAGGAAATGTAGAGAAACTCAACACATCTGACAGCATCAGTGTCGCGAGAAACAAATTTAATGTCCTGAGTACGATATGGCTCTTCTTCAGACCTGCATATATTCAGCAGCTGCATTGCTCTGCTTTTATCTGGTAATTGGCTATCTCGGGATTGATGTTGTTGTCCGGCTACAATGGTTTTATAATTTCTTCATCTTTGAGCAATGTGTCAATGTTTATAGGAGGCCGTTTTGGAAAGCTTCACTGGTGTTGATTCTGTACCAGATACCTTTGTATCCAAAATGACACATAAGTGGTGACATGTCAACTTTTCACTGTACTCAGGTGAGTACATATGACAAACATAATCCTAAAATTTTAATTCTATTACCAGCTTCATTAGCCACCCAGATAGCTCAGCCTCTGAAAAATCACAGTCTTTGCTTGTCACAGCACCCACTGACAAACTGCTGAATTGATTCTTACGTCTGTGTCCTGTCAGATATCAGCTCTGGATGGTGAATTCTAGAGCTCCCTTTTCATGAAACTGATTTTCCAGTATTTCCCCTGGCTTAGCAGAATCTCTCTGGTTCTCTTTAGACAAGCCGAAAGCATGTGTTTTGTGCAACTTTATTTCCAATAGCTATCTTATTCTGAGCACTTACTCATCCTGGTTTCCAATGGCTAAATTTAAAAAGCTTAGCTCTACACTTTGTTTGAAAGGCTTAAATTCACAGAGTACACCTGTGTCCTTGGCAATTTTCCTGATGTTTCTTGTCTTTTGCAAATATAATTGATGATTAGGGGATTTACAATAGCAAGGCTATAAAGCCAATCTCTGTGGTGTTTCAGCAATCATATAGTTTGCTTCTTATGTTTTCTTTTATTCTTCCCTGTGTTGTTTTTGACTACAGCTCATACCTTATTTTTTGTTTCATACACTGTGTTTTGCTTTTGCTCAGGAATGGCACCTAAGGTCACTCAATGACCCTGCAGCTTTTACAAGTCAGCTATGAACTAACTCATCACTCATAGTGACCACTAAACTGGTGAGTTCACAATTCAAGTACTCACTGTTTGGTCAGCACCTTTTGAACAGTGACTTATGTTCCTGCTGTCCCGAGGCAGATGTAACTTCTACATTGTCTCATATTTTGTGTGAGGCCTGTTTCCCCCTATGGTTTACATGTTTGCATCATGCCTTTGTCTTTTGGAAAATCACCACTTATCACTATGTTGAAACCTGTGTTGTTTTCAGAATGACCACTTTTATACTGGGTTGATAAGCAACTTAGGCTCAACTTTCTTGAAAATCATGATCACATTCACTTAACAACAAACTGATAACTTGGAATTACACAGCAATTTTTATACACATCCTTAGTCTACCATACTGTTGTTTGGAGTTCTTTTGGTTGCCGGTCATGTGGTGTCATCTAGTCCTTAGCTCATTAGCATACTCAGCCCTAAAATTGGTAAACAATCAGTTGCCATTAAATACTGTTGAGTTAGATGCAGTTAGTGGACTTTGAACTAACTCTACAGAGGCTGGTACCCTGTCACCACGTCACTGTTTATTTACATGTGGTGTGTCCTTGACACTAATCTAATTCCCTCAGAGCTAATTCTCAGAGTGAACAGGATGTCTAACATTGCTGTGCTTATCTGTCAGCCAGGACCCCCTAACTGGACCAGGTTAATGGCACCAATCAGGAAACTCATATCCTATGATGCTCACCTATCTGATCTCATTACAATCACTACAGATTTCTGTCCATGATTTTATATTGAATTAGACATTCTAATTTATATCCCCTGGTTTACAGTCTGTGGCAGAAACCTTTGCTCATTAAGCACTGTTTCCAGCAATCGAATCCAGTTTCTGTGTCCTTTGCAAATCATTTGATGATCAGCAAGATATCAGTGAAGCAATTTACAGGTAGAACAGGTCCACCACATCACCCTACTCTAGATAAATGAACCCCCCGCCCCTACTTTAATGCAAAAAGACTGGATGCTGACTGTAACCCTGCTTTAGTTCACAAATAGCAATTTAAAATCTAAGCATCAGTCAAAGCGAGTGTTGAATTAAGGCAAGAGACTGCTCACAAGTGATAAAAGAAAAAATATTTATTTTTGAGGCTCAATGTATCTCATATGTGCAGTGTTATATTTCAGTTTGCGAAATGTATTTCCAAACCCTGAAATGCTTGAAGTCATGGCTATCCACTGAGTTAAATTAAAAATTAAGGTTGTCAGAACAAATTAAATGATGTACAGAATTACAGAGAGAAAATAAAAGAACCCACAAGAAAGTTTTAAAAATTATGGGACAGTTGAGAAAAGCAAAGTTTGTAGAAGGCAGTTGTAGAATTTGAATAGCAGGATGGTTAATGAGGAATTCATAGGCTCACTGTTGGAAATAGAAGCTGCTGTGATGCAGATTTTAGCACTATCATGAATACAGAACTTACTCCATTGGGTGTAATGCATACATAGACATTTTCAATGTTAAACACTGATGTACAAGCACACAGTTTGGCCTCACAAACTAAACCTTCTGCAAATAAAGGAGAACAAGAAGTTGAATTTCTGGATAGGAAATTTACATACACAGGATTTTAATCACATTTCAACTTCTTATGGCATTCCACATGGAAATTGAAGAGAGGGCGGAGACATATTGTTGTACCTATTTCTTGTGAATGCAGTAAAGTTAGGAACAATGTTTCTTTATGCCCTGAATGCTGAGATCCACATTGCATCTGACTTTGGACTGCATGCCCTGTCTTTGCTCTCTCATCAAGCTGTTGAGAACAATAGGCAGTTTATTGACAAAGATTGAAAGAAGATAAGGCCATTTCTGGCATTGCTGCAGCCCTCATGGAAAGATAAGAGAATAAGTGGAAAAGGAAATTTTAGGATTAATAGAAATTGTACATGCAGTAGAGGTAGCAGTAGTGCTTGAGGTGAGATGTTATATCAATGTATTACTCTAACAAGCTATAGGAAAGATATCGTCATGTGTAAATATATATGATTAGAATGCCCCATAACACACTACTACAGCACAGGCAGAGTAACAAAACAGTAATTTAATCTGTTGCAACTCATGGTGAGGTCCAGTGGAATATATTTAACATAAGCTCCAGTATTTGAGTTTAAGAGTATGATCATATCAGACTTCTGTGAACCACAAGTTATAACAAGGTAATAGCAGGTGTTTGTTCATAAGCCCAAACATTTTAAATAGAATAAATAATATACTGGAGAGAGAAAATATTACCACAGAAAGAAGCAAAACTGAGTGCAAAAAATGAAATGGCAGTGAGCACAGCAATGCACAGATGAAGTCCAGGATTAATCGGGAGACCAATGCTGCTATGAAAATGTTTGAGAAGCTTAAACAAAAAGTGCAGATTGACATTCAGCAGTTTTGTAAAGACACTAGTAATTATAATAGATAAGTACCATTCTACTGTGGACAAGGGGGAAAACGTTAGATAATTTAACTAGCTGGGAGATGAATGAGAGCAACAGTGGCAACTCAAGCAAAATGTTTGAGAGACTCAGCAAATATCTTCAGCCAAAGTCAAACCAGAAAATTACAACAGAAGAGATTGTTTGTTTTAGGAATAAGAGTTAAACTAGCATAAAAGCATATGACAAACACTTTACAGGATGAAAGTCCAGTACCTCAGAGAAGGCTACACCATCATGGTGAAAGTTGGAGCTTAACAAGGTTTCCAGCATTTCAAATTTTCTAACAGTATGTTTGGCTGTCTCTTTGAGGGTAATTAGTTACAATTCAAATATAAAACTGGAAGACTGCCGAAGGAAAGTAGTGGCTTCAAGAAGCATCAGTGTTTCTGTTAACAGACTCCAGGCAGTTAGGATAGGAGAAGTCCCTAGGAGTCATTGTTAGCTTGGTGCAGCTGTGAGTCGAGGTGAAGGAAGCCCACAGATGGAATTTTCTTGGTGCTGTTGAGAGAGAGCATAAAGGAAGACCATAAACAGCGTTGCTTTGGTATAGCTGAGCGGTACTGGAACCTGAAGAAAGTAGAGGGATGGTGTCTGCATAGTGAAGGTATCTATTGCAGCACAGCTGAAATTTTATTAGGGGTAAATAATCTCTGGGATCCAGTGGAAAGAGAGGATTGAGCTACCAGTACATGAGCAGTTATTCAGCAGTCCATGACAGAATGGTTTCTGAGGATGTTTCAAGGCTAGATCTTCAAGACTGAGAATTCTAATTCCTTGTGAATAAAACAATTTTAATAAGATTTGGTTACATAGTGTCACTCCTCTTTGGGATTTGGTGGGGCGGAGGGAGGGGGGAATTGCTGATAAATCCATGTGGTCTGTCTAGACCACATTTGCTATTTGATGTACTCTGCGGCATGTTCAACCACACTTTGCTTGTACCCCATATTAACTTCATGTTTTTTCTGTTTGTTATAGTATAAATTTTACATATGGAATGTAATTTGGTAGCACAGAACTTGAGTATTGTTGAAAAAAAACCATTTTGTACTAATTAGGACAATCTACAAAATAAAATATGGTAAAACAATAAACTGTCAAGCTTTGTTTAAAGTCTATCTGACAAAGTTAATTTTGATTGGTCAAGGTATTGCCCTAAGAAAAGAATCAGAAAATAATTTTCACCTACTTTGTTGAGTTGAAACAAGCATGAACATAGAACATAGAACAATACAGCACAGAACAGGCCCTTCGGCCCACGATGTTGTGCCGAACATTTGTCCTAGCTTAAGCACCTATCCATGTAACTATCCAATTGCCGCTTAAAGGTCACCAATGATTCTGACTCTGCCACTCCCACAGGCAGTGCATTCCATGCTCCCACCACTCTCTGGGTAAAGAACCTACCCCTGACATCCCCCCTATACCTTCCACCCTTGATCTTAAATTTATGTGCCCTTGTAACACTCTATTGTACCCGGGGGGAAAGTCTCTGACTGTCTACTCTATCTATTCCCATGATCATCTTATAAACCTCTATCAAGTCACCCCTCATCCTTCGCCATTCCAATGAGAAAAGGCCTAGCATTCTCAACCTATCCTCGTACGACCTATTTTCCATTCCAGGCAACATCCTGATAAATCTCCTCTGCACCCTCTCCAAAGCTTCCACATCTTTCCTAAAATGAGGCAACCAGAACTGCACACAGTACTCCAAATGTGGCCTTACCAAGGTCCTATTAAGCTGCAACATCACCTCACGACTCTTGAATTCAATCCCTCTGCTAATGACCGCTAATAGGCCTTCTTACAAGCTCTATCCACCTGAGTGGCAACTTTCAAAGATCTATGAACATTGACCCCAAGATCCCTCTGCTCCTCCACCTTACTAAGAACCCTACCATTAACCCTATATTCCGCATTCTTATTTGTCCTTCCAAAATGGATAACCTCACACTTGACAGGGTTGAACTCCATCTGCCACTCCTCAGCCCAGCTCTGCATCATATCTAAGTCCCTTTGCAGCCGACAACAGCCCTCCTCACTATCCACAACTCCACCAACCTTTGTATCGTCTGCAAATTTACTGACCCACCCTTCGACTCCCAAGGGTGTACAGAAGTACAGAACTACGGGTCACAGTCTAAGAATAAGGATAAGCCGTTCAGGTCTGAGATGGGGAAGAATATCTTCACTCAGAGAGTTGTGAACCTGTGGAGTCCTCTCCCACAGGAAGTTGTTGGAGCCCAGTTCATTAGATATATTCAAGAGGGAGCTGGACATGGGCCTTGCAGTTAAAGGGACCAAGGACTATGGAGAGAAAGTGGGAATGAGATACTTAGATTGTGTGATCAGCCCTGATCATATTGAATGGTGGTGCGGGCTATTTTCTATGTTTCTATATTGGTCTACAGTGCAAAAACGTGGCATAGCCAGGGCTTTCTATCTATCTTTGATGTGAAAGCTGGTTGAAATATTCTGAGGCCCACCTCATGCAGCAAGGTAGTCACTTCCCTTTGGCCCTTTGTAAGGGAATAGAAAAGCTTGATGGGTTTTTCTGCATCCGGTGAGAGACGGTTGAAAAACTCACTCACAGGAACCATTAAAGGGCAGTTCGTGGACCTGGACCCATAGGCCGCAAGTGCCCGCTTTTTCTTGTGTTCCTCGTTCCCAGGCAGTGACACTCCTGTTGATTTTCATTGTTCCAAGAAAAGATAATTTATAAAGGATGTGCCCTCAATCAATGCCTCAGAGTATGGTCCTGAAAATAGGTGGATTTGAATCGAACAGACGCCATTTTTTGTAAATGATTCAGGCACCATGCCACTCTGTATTGTATTGGCTGGGTACCTGAACACCTTGGGTGGCAATATGTCTGGAAACAGTTTGGAATATTTCCCAGAATGCAGCCGGAATACTTACAGCAATTTCTCATTTTAATTTTGACTGTGAAAGTTAATAAGAACAGTACACTTTGATAGAAACCGTCTGGGCAGCAACGTGGGTGTATTTTTACAGTGTGTTGGCAGATGCAGCGTAATGCCACATTAAGCTGGACTGGTGATACTATCAGTCGCAACCATTGACATATCTTCTTTCTAAAACTGACAATGCTTCCCATACCGCCTTCAGCTGAATGGGTCTGAATTGCATCTGCTGCAGACTACACTAATTATTACTAAATGTTCAGAGCTGGTGGATGAGTCAGTACCAGTAGGTAATGTTGGAATTCTAAAAAAAATTGCTTTTATGACATTGTCTCTTCTCTCTTGACGAAACCTCCCCAGAAAACTGCACTAATGAGCTTGTACTGAGCTTACCACTCATCAAATATCAGGGTTCAACAGGGAATTGCTTTGACGGCCAAAGGGTACATTTCAGGAAAAGCTTGTCTTCAATTTCCTTTTCTTAATTGTCTAACATTTCACACAACTGCAGGGACTGACTGCTTCCTGCATTTAGCATGAGGCCAACCACTAAACTGCAGCAGAGGTAACAAAGCATTCTTTTCCTTCATAACTTGTCAAGTGATCACTTTCTGCTGTTATAACTGTGGGAGTTTTGATTTTTTTTGTCTCGTGTAAAAAGTCAACCATAGACTGAGAGCCTGTTGACTTCAATACTACTTTCATGACATGAACACTGTGTTCATTGAGTGTATTGCTGTAATTAGCTGAAAGGATTAATTCCTGCATTGAATCATCCGTTTGTGCAGTGGATTGTAAGAAAGAATAAGAGATGGTCACTTCATTGAATGATTCCTTTACACTTGGGACAGTTCCACTAGTGGAGATGACGATGATCTCCATTATGATGGCAACACCAGAGGAACAGCCTGATGCTCTCCCATAATCATTATTGGATCATTGTTGGTCCCACTGTTAATGCAGTGGTCAATAATTTCCATCCATGCTTGAAACCTTTTTATTTTTCCACCTAATCAGTTTATTATAGTTAATTTGCTACTTTCATGACCATTAGGCTTGATGTTTTTTGGTATGTATCAGTGTGAAAGAGTCAATTAGTCAATGCAACCTTTACGTTATGTTTAGACCTGAAATCCATTTGGTCGGACTAGTGGCTGTTTTCTGCAGTTTTATTTGAATGGAGGACACAGTAAACAATTGAGGTGAGTTTTATACAAAGAACATTGGCTTAGAAATTGGGTGGTGAATTGTAAGACCTGGGAGTCTCCAGCTATTAGCGATTTGGTAAAAGACAGCTATGCTGTTGCATGATAGTAGGTGGCATGTACTCTCCAGATACAAGAGGACATTACATTTCTGCATTAGTGATCTGAATTGTACAGAATAAATGGGTATTGTGAGGACTCAAGCCTATATTAATTAAATAATGTTGTAGCTTTCCTATCTGCTGGATGATGAGATTCTCAGCTTTTTTCCTTCCTGCAAAACTCTTGATCCAACAGCACTCACTTCTCAACCAGTTCCTTTCTTAATAGAAGTTGGGAAATATTTATTTCCTGAGTTAATTCCCGTCTTCACAAATGATGCCCATGAGGAATGCACTATCGTACATGATGTGCTTTCATGTGGGCCGCCATTAAGTGGATTTAAAATGGTCAAAGTGACAGCAGATTGTTAGTGGTTTCTTTATTACTACTTCACTTCTGAGGAGAATCTGAAAGCAACAAGACTTGCAGTGTGGACCTGAATTGTTGGAAAAACAAAGACGTTCCACTGTAAGTAACTTCTCAGGCTGCACTTTTACTTAATAACAGGTCAGTCAAGATGAGAATATGCAAAACAGTAATTTTTTTGCAATACTTAATCTACCTGGATTAAGCAAGTTGGGACGGTTTAACATTACGGGTATTTTTCTGTGTACACAGTCAGAGAGTTTGCAACAACAGCCAGACTGTACATCCATTGTACCAGTTTCAATGTTCGTTCCTATTTTAGTGCTATCCTAGCCTATTACCTCTGTTCTCTGGTGTAACTATGTCCCTGTAGCTTCTATCTATCACCCTCTCAGCCTCTCGAATAATTCTCAGTTCATCCAACTCCAGCTGCAGTTCCCTAACGCGGTCTGTGAGGAGCTGGAGCTGGCTGCACTTCCTGCAGGTGAAGTCGGCAGGAGCATCGGTGGTCACCCCTACCTCAAACATCCTGCAGGAGGAACATTCCACTGCCTGCGCTGCCATTACTCTACACTTAGTCTCCAAAACAAGAACACTAAGTAGCTTACCTGTTCAGCCGACTGAGTCCTTTTTTTTAGGTTAGAGGAGGAGGGAGGGTGGGAGACACTACACATGTAGTGTCTCGGGTTCCTTCTCCACTCAAACTTCTTACCTTCCCAGAAGCCTCTGTTGATGACTTCCGGATTCCCGCTCCAAGTTGAAAATAAAAACAGACTGCGAAAAGAAAAACATTAATTTAAACTGGTCTCCGCTTACCTTCCGGCTTCCCTCTCTGTGCGCCCGCTGTAGCACTGAGCAACAGTTTTTCTGTCAACAAAGAACAGAGCTCTGTGTCGGCATACAATTGGGGTGGCATGGTGGTGCAGTGGCTCAGTGGTTAGGACTGCTGCTTCACAGCGTCAGGGACCCAGGTTCAATTCCTACCTCAGGCAACTGTCTGTGTGGAGCTTGCACATTCTCCCTGGGTCTGCATGGATTTCCTGTGGATGTTCTGGTTTCCTCCCACAATCCAAAGATGTGCAGGTTAGGTGAATTGGCCATGCTAAATTGCCCATAGAGTTCAGGGATGTGTAGGTTAGCTGCATTAGTCAAGGGTAAGTGAATGAGTCTGGATGGGTTAATTTTCACAGGATCAGTGTGGATTTGTTAGACTGAGGGGCTGTTTCCACACTGTAGGGATTCTATGAAGCATTTAGCTATCAGTACATGACTGGGCATGACTGACAATCCTAAATTTCTTTGTTGGCTTAATTCTCTGTACACACAGGTTTATTTACCAAATATTGTCCAATTGCAAAATCTAATGTTGCGAGTTTTGCAAGTGCAGACCAGTTAGGTACAGTCCGTACTTTACTTATTGCAAACAACATAAGGGATGTGTTGTTTGATTTGATGAATCAGCTTTTTAGACATACAGCCATACGTACATAGATTACACAGATACTAAAACTCATATACCACTCATTTGTGTGATAGGCAGAATGACTTTTGGCCAATGTCAGTATCCCATTAGGGGCAAACACCACATACTGCTCCTCCATCATAAAATAGCTACTTCACTTGTTACTCAAACATTTGAAATGTCTTACAATTCGAGTGTAATCTGAAGTAGACTGGACATTTTTCTGGGCCAAACATGATGGCCTTATACCCATCGATGAGTTTGTGTAAAATGCTGTGAGAAATGATTGATGAAACATTGATTATAAACAACTTTGAAACACAAAAACAGAAATCACTGGAAAAACTCAGCAGGTCTGGTAGCATTTGTGGAGAGAAATCAGAGTTAACATTTCAGATCCAGTGACCCTTCTTCAGAACAGTCACACCGGAACTTATTGTGTCCTAATTCAACATCAGACATGCACAATGAACAAATGATTCAAGCCTTATGTACAGTTGTTGATTAGGTCAATATTTGATAATGCGTCTTTCTTCATCAATCCCCAGTAGTGTAGGTGTTGCAGATTATTTTGCTGTTCAAACTTCATATTATAAAGTTTATTTTGCTTGTTAAAAGCTGTGAAAATTTGTGGCTTTATTCTCTTAAGTAAACACTGAGCTTTCAATCATCTATTTTAAACAAAAAAAAAACAAAATTATTGGTCCCTGGCCAGATTGCAGCATAAACTTAGCAGCCTCATCAGGAAATGAAACACAGTAAAGGAGCTTCCAAGCAATAAAATAATAATGGAGAAAGTAATGAGACTCAAGATGGATGTATATCAATGATCTGATGGTCCAGCTCTGGATATTGCACCTCAGGCAGGCTATATTGATCTTGGAGGATGTGCAATACAGATTCAGCAGAGGTTAAAATGATTAAATTATGCGGGCAAATTTCATTGATCAATGTTTTTGTTACAATGAGGTTGAAGAATAAAGGATGGTATAACTGAAGTGCATATCATCATTAAAAGTTTACATCAGGTAGGGAGGCAGCAACTATTTCCTTTGGTCCAGTACAACGCGGTATAACCATAAGATTAACCAAGGTCATTCGGGGTAATGGCAGGAAGCACTTTTTCACACAAAGCAAAGTGGAAGTGTGGAACATTTTCTTATCAAAATTTGTTGAAACTGGATCAATTGAAAAATTTGAAAATTGAGATTAACAGATTTTGTTTTAGGTCATGGTCATATTAGAGTCGAGAGTGGGTTGCTGGGAAAGCAGAGCAGGTCAGGAGGCAAGGTGGATAAATGGAGTTAGGATACAGATCAGCCATGATCTACTCAAATGGTAAATAGATTGAACGTGCTTAATGGCCTACTTATTGTTTCTGTTTCATTTGAGATTAATTTTGTTGATTTAAATATTAGCTCATTAATAGATTCTATTTATGATATATCATTATTAAATATTATAAAGATATGGTATCAGGCAAATGTTTGGATATCTAAATATCATGGATGTAATTTTCCCACAGTAATAAACCACCAGTATTTTACGCTGTTGCAGAAAACACATTAAATGCATGTTATTTTGTAGAACTGAACTGCTGGACTAATATTTAACTCAGTTACAGCAATATTAAGAACTAATCTCCCAGCTATAGGTTATAATATGAACCAATATAGAACAAAATGAAAGACTGAGTTTCTTACAACAAAAAATGATTATGAAATAATTATATTCTACCATGGGATCAGAATGGGAAGGCAATTGCGGAACTGTTCTCAGCATTGATAATATTACTAATTCTCTGAGGATTTCAGTAGTATTTCAACACATAATAAAAAGAAAATGCATTGATGGAAAAACAGTTCATCTATTTCTCTAGTTTGTCTTTATGGTACACTAGTTGGTATTCATAATTCAGAGACAAATTTTATTAAAAACAATGCATTCTGAAAGCTGAAAAGGACATTAAGTTCTACAAATGTAATGTTGTGCCTTACTTTTTTCCCCAATATCAGCAGCTTTTGTTCCTAATTACCAGTTCATAAGCCACACATTGTTACATTAAGAAGATGTTACTTGAAACTATTGATCTAAAATGATTACCGGCACTGGAGACGATAGTAACCTAGGTTGATTCTTGTAGTTTCAAAGCATTGTGAAGGCATTCTGTAACTGCATCTTATAACTCTCCATGCAGCACCACTGTGTCAGTGCCAGAAAGCATTTTACAAGTTGTCATAATTGCTCATCCACTTACCCTTTCCATTCACACTTTGCTGGATGCTCTACATTATCTCTGCAATGCAAAAGGGCAGCTGAGTTTTGATGCAATGCAGTGTCAACAGGTGGTGATTATATGGAGCACGATTTCATTTTGAGGTTACCATGGTAACATTATTTCATTTTTCACATCTAAGCAGTTATTACAGCTAACAGTGATATATGGCAAGATCATATAGGAAAAAGAAGATTCAAACATGCCCTTTAAATAAAATAATTAAACTCATCCACAATTAAATTGAAATTCTTCTTTTATGCAAGCACATTTTAATTAAAGTTGAATTTTATATAAATTCATTATGTAACAAAGGAGAGGAAAATGAGTCAGTGTGCACGAAGGCAGCCGACTGCTAATACCTTTTATTCTGCCCTCTCAGAGTTGATTTTTACACTCAGAGTTTCTGTTTGATAAGAAATCACTCACAGCATTATCCCAAAATTTTAGTTAACGAGCTATTGCTTGGCCTGGATTTCTTTTAAGCAAATAGACAGAATACCAATACCTAAAATGTATCTTGGGTTTCACCGTGGCCCTTTCTCAGGGCTCCACATTTGCAGTATAGGGTGAATTTAGAGCAGCAATAACATTTAGCATAGATTCACAAATACTAAGAAAAAGTGAAATGCAATTCTGGGTCTGTCTTTCAATGAGCTCATTCAACAAGAATGGTTGAAATATCATTGCCATTATGGTAAAAACAATAACTGCAGATGCTGGAAACCAGATTCTGGATCAGTGGTGCTGGAAGAGCACAGCAATTCAGGCAGCATCCAACAAGCAGCGAAATCGACATTTCGGGCAAAAGCCCTTCCTGAAACGTCGATTTCGCTGCTCGTTGGATGCTGCCTGAATTGCTGTGCTCTTCCAGCACCACTGATCCAGAATCAATGCCATTATGCCTGTTGGCAGCAGAAGAGGTCCCAAATTTTCAAACAGATCTCTGGTTGTACCAAGAAAATTAAGAGCAAGATTGTTAGACACTGATAGCAGGTGGTTTTATGGGCTATATTGCTGGAGGTGATAGACACAAATAATGAAATGTTGTTTTATTTCCAACACCAATTCTCCTGGGATACCACTAATTACACCTCGCCAATTAGAACATCTGACCACCATCCCTATTGTATAGAAGTAAAGTTCATGGTCCACAGCACAACAGTCAGAAGAAGCCCAGCTTTACCTGGTCAACTTACCATCAGGCCTTTAATTATTCTGAGGCAGGATTTTAGTTCCCATGTGAGAGGATGTCCCACCTCCCAAAAATGTTATACGGTAAAGTCACCATAGTCCAAGAAGACTATAGGGTTGTTCATTCATAAGAGACAATTGGTTGTGGTTTAAACTGAAGGTTACCATACCTCCGGCAAGGGGAGCAGTTGAGAAGGAGGCTCCTTCATGGTCAGGATTCTAAATGAGTTCATGTTCATGTGACATTGGCTCCATCATATCATACACAGGCTTTAGTTAGAAACAAGTTTGGGAGTGAGCAGATGTAAGTGCACCAGTTCACTGACGTCTTCACAGTGATGCCTGACCAAATGTAGTTTTATTGCCATCCTGCAGTAAACTGTTGTGTAATCTGAGAAAATTTCCTCTTCTGCTGAAGCTCTAATCCACTAATCACTATATGGGGCAAATTAAAGAAATCCAAAGGAGGGCTGGTAGCAGCAAACTACCTCAACCAACCTTTACTCTGTAGTACATCCTGGGGGAGATGGTAAATGACGCATGGGTCATCTGAGAAAATACTGCATGGCTGCCACCATAAAGAAAAGAAATCCAGAGGTCGAAAAAGAAAAAAAAACATAATTCAATCAAATGAAAATCAAAAGAAAAATCATCAGAAACAAAAACAAAAATTGCTTGGAAAGCTCAGCAGGTCTGGCAGCATCTGTGGAGAGAAATCAGAGTTAAAGTTTCAGGTTCAGGGACCCTTCCTCAAACAAATGAGTTTACCTCATTAAAGGCATTAAACTTCAAAAAGACATTGACGGACAGTCATCTGCTGAGTGCAAAATAAAATCCTTTTCTCAGAAGCTTCTGAGATGTTTTGGGACAAGAAAGTGGGCTAGGTAAGGAGAGTGAATCGCACTCAGAAAATATGAAGACTAGAACAAAGGAATGATTCGGAGATTCACCGCACAACAATCAACAGACAGGAGGGTTCCATCCCAGTTGGGGAACACTTCAGTGGTCCAGGACATTCAGCCTCGGACCTTCAGGTGACCATCCTCCAAGGTGGACTTCGGGACAGGCAGCAGAGGAAAGTGGCCGAGCAGAGGCTGATAGGTAAGTTCGGTACCCATAGGGAGGGCCTCAACCGGGACCTTGAGTTCATGTCACATTACAGGTGATCACCATTGCACTA
>NC_057713.1:106502126-106516891 GCF_004010195.1 Chiloscyllium plagiosum | reverse complement strand
ACTTGCAGAGTTACATTGTACTTTGCTCAAAAACTGCATGCATTCATATAGAACTCTGAGCTCAAAAACTGCATGAATTTATGTAAAACTCTGTTATCTCACTTTTTAGATTAGAATCAATCTAAACATCAGGTCATAGACAGAGAACACACACCTTCAACACCTTCAACATATTGTCTAGCTATCACCATTGTTAACAGCTAACCCGAGAATGCAACTTTTAAAAAAAGATTTACACATGAAAGAACTATCACTGTATTCTAACAGATGAAAGGCTTAACAGACAATTAATTTCAGTTACATCACACTGCAAATTTTTACTATAAATTCTGTGTTACGATCGAGCCCTCCACAATCACCTGATGAAGGAGCGTCGCTCCAAAAGCTAGTGTGCTTCCAATTAAACCTGTTGGACTATAACCTGGTGTTGTGTGATTTTTAACTTAGAACAAAGGAAGTTTTGTAAAGAACAATTTAAACCCTAGGTGTAAACTGAAAGATCCCAAAGAAAAAAATGCAATAATTTTAGGAAAAATGGTGTAAAGGTCAGAAAGGAAAGGAAAGAGAGTTAAAATGAGAGTACTCGTCTTTCACAAAAAGCATTTCTGTCATCAGCATTAAACTCCACAAAACACAGCAAGGAACACTGAAAGGGCCAGAAACTAATATTTTATGGGTGGCCACAGCAATAGGATGTTGAATTCATTTAAACAGAAACAAGCAATATTAGAGAAATCCAGTGAAAGAATCTGGCAGAGGAAAATTAGTACAAGTGTAAGATATGAAAGGAGCAGGGCGAAGTAATTTAGTCACAATTTTGGTGGGAAGATTTTTAAAAAAGGCCACAGCTAGATACCTTTCTTTAAGAATATGTATAAAAGAAAGTGCTTTGGGTTTTCTGTCATAAAACAAAGGAAAACATTCATTTTAGATTATAAGACACAGGAGCAGAATCAGGCAATTCAGTCTACCAAGTCTGCTCTGCCATTTACTGAGATTGCAGCTGATCTCATGCTGAAGAATTTCTTAGATTGCCCACCCTCACGGAGAGAAAAAAAAGTTTTATCTCTGTCTTAACTCACTGATCTTTTACTCTGAGATTTTGTCCTTTGGTCCTAGATTTTCTCACAATGGAAAACCAGCTTTTCACATTGACCCAGTCAAATCCCCCAAGAACTCTATATGCCTTAATAAGATCTCTCTCATTATTTAAACACCAACAAGGACAAGCACAATCTACTCATCCTCTTTCTTACCTGGAATCAATCTTGTGAATCCTCCCTGAACTGATTAGATTAGATTAGATTAGATTAGATTACAGTGTGGAAACAGGCCCTTTGGCCCAAAACAAGGACAAGCACAATCTACTCATCCTCTTTCTTACCTGGAATCAATCTTGTGAATCCTCCCTGAACTGCCTCCAATCTAGTATACATTTTCTTAGATAAGGGGAACAAAATTGTTTACAGTATTCCAGTTGTCATCTCATTGGTGCGTTGCATAGTTTTAGCAAAACATCCTTGTTTTTATTCTCCATTTCCATTGAAATAAAGGCCAATATTCTCTTTGAATTCCCTATTACCTGCCGAACTTGGATGCTAGCTCTTTGTGTTTCATGTGCAAGGACCCCCTAATCACTTTGTGCTGCAGCTTTCTGCAATATCTTCCTATTAAAATAGTATTCTGCACCTTCAATTCTTCCTACCAAAGTGTTTAACCTCACATTTTCCCACCTTATATTCCATCTGCGAAGTTTTTGCCCACTCACCTAAACTGTCTATAATCCCCTGCAGAGTCTTTGTATCATCTTCACTGCTTGCATGGCTAACTATTTTTCTGCCATCTGCAAACTTGGTGATAGTAAATTTGCTTCCCTCATCTAAGGCATTAGTATATATTGTAAGTAATTGTCTCCCCAGTGCTGATCCCTTGCAGAACTCCACGAGTTACTGTTTGCTATCTGAAAAATGCACATCCTTATCCCAACTCTTTGTCTTCTAATGGTTAGCAATCTTCTTTTGATGCTCATACTTTGATTTGATTTGATTGTCACATGTACCTAAGTACAGTGAAAAGTTTTGTTTTATGAACAGTATAGGCAGATCATACCATACAAAGATATACAGATCATAGAGTGTTTAGACAGATCGAGGCTTACAAAATTATAGCTGCACAGGAGGTGCACAAAAGCAAGATCAACATTATGTTTGAAATTTGAGAAGTCCATTCAGTAGTCTAATAACAGTGGGGAACACCAATTCCTGGCAGGGTTCAGGGCTGAGCAGTTGCCATACCAAGCCATTGTGCACCCAGATAGAATACTTTCTATAGTGCACCTGTAAAAGTTGATGAGAGTCATTATGGACATGCCAAATTTCCCAACCTTCCTAAGGAAAAAAAGATATTGCTGTGCCTTCTTCACCATCGCATCCACATGGGAGGTCCAGAACAAGGCGTTGGTTATCATCACTCCTAAGAATTTGACGTTCTCCATCCTCTCTCCCTCATCTCCATCGATGTAATTAAAAATCACACAACACCAGGTTATAGTCAAACCTGGTGTTGTGTGATTTTTAACTTTGTCCATCCCAGTCCAACGCCAGCACCTCCACCTCATAGCTTCCATTGATGTAGATAGGGGCATGTCCTCCTCCTTTCTTCCTGAAGCCAATGATCAGTTCTTTTGTTTTGCCAACATTGAGAAAGAGATTGTTATCATTGCAACACGACACCGGTTAAAAATCACACAACACCAGGTTATAGTCCAACAGGTTTATTTGAAAGCACGAGCTTTCGGAGCGCTGCTCCTTCATCAGGTGATTGTGGAGAATAAGATTGTAAGACATAAAATTTATGTCTACAGTGTGATGTAACTGAAATTATATATTGACAAAGACCGAGATTGTTTGTCAAGTCTCTCATCTTTTAGAATGACCATGTTGGTTTCAGTTCTTTCAAATGTAAATCACAAAATCTTTTTTAAAAGTTACATTCTCAAGTGCACTTTATCAATTGGTGTCATGTCAGCCCAGATAAGGTAACTTTTCCATAAATTCTGTGGCTTACAATCTTATTCTCCACAATCACCGGATGAAGGAGCAACGCTCCGAAAGCTAGTGCCTCCAAATAAACCTGTTAGTCTATACCTGGTGTTGTGTGATTGTTAACTTTGTCCACCTCAATCCAACACTGGCATCTCCAAATCATGACTAGCAAGACACCGAACACTCTATCTCCTTCCTATATTCTGACTCATCATTGGCTGATATCCAGCCTGCAATGGTGGTGTCATCAGTGAACTTGTAGATGGTGTTCATACGAAACTTGGCCACATAGTAAGGGAAGTGCGGTCGGGAGCTGAGTATGCAGATTAGATACCTTTGGTCTGTGTTTATTTTGCTGCTACAGATGTTATTTGTGGTCCAAAATGGCATTTGACAGTATTTGTGGCATTTTAGATGCCATATTGGTAAATATTGTAGCATGCATATTTGATGCTAATGTAGAAAAAGCAGGAGGAGGTGCAAGAAAGAAAGAAAAAGAAGGAAGAGAATGGAAAGCAGGAAATTGAATTAAACGCTTTCGATTCAGGTTGTACATCAAGAACTCTTTGGATTGGATATTTATAACTCCAATTTCCCAATGATTGTGGAAGGGAATGAAGCTGGAGATGGTGAAGAGGCTTGCCTTGATTTTCCAAATTGCCCTAGATATGAAGGAAGTGCCAACGAATTGGAGATTGACAAATGCGGTGGTTGCTAAAGGTTATCTGGGTCACCTTCGCAGGAGTTCCTAAGGAACTGTTCTCAGCCAACCCACCTTCAGCTGTTTTATCGATGACCTTCCCTCCATTATAAAGGTCAGAAGTGGGGATGTTTTCTGATGATTCCACAACACTCAAAATAATTCATGACTCCTTAGATACTGAAATAATCAATGTTCAAATGCCTAAAAAACCAAAATTTCTTCAAGTATTCAAGTATGGGCTGGAAAGTGGCGAGTGGCAAGTAAATTTAAGCCACACAAGTTCAGGCAATGACAATTTCCAAAAAGAGAACCTAACCATTCCTTCTTGATATTACATGACATCACCATCACTAAATCCCCCATTATCAACATCCATTCTCAGAAACTATAAATGTAGTGGCTACAAGAGCAGTTCAGAAACTAGGAATCCTGTAGCAAGTAACTCATCTCCTGACTTCCCAAAGCCTGTCCATTATCTACAAGGCAAAAAATCTGGAGTGTGATGGAATACTCTGCACTTACTTGGATAGGTGCAACTCCAACAATATTCAAGAAACTTGATACTATCCAGGACAAAGCAACCTACTTGATTGGCACCACATCCATTCCTTCCATTACCCTTCACAGCCAATAGCAGCAGTGTGTATCGTCTAGAAGGTTATGGGAAGATTTATTAAAAGTATCAACATTGAGAGATTTTACAGAGTACAGAGAAATTGGTTCCTATTGAAGGCTGGTTTGAACAAAAGTTCATAGATTTACAATTAATGATAAATTAAAGAACTGGGTGTACTTCATGCTCCCCATACCCCAATCCAATTGTGTCAACACCTGTTCATAGATAATACAAAACTTGGTGGAGTGATAAATAGTGAGGAAGATAACCTCAGATTAGATGTTTAGGAAAGGAAGGAAGCAAAAGGCAGAAACTATAGGCTGGTTAGCCTGACCTCGGTCATTGATAAGATTTTACAGCCCATTATTGAGGATGAAATTGCAGAGTACCTGTAAGTGCATGATAAAATACGATGAGAAAGCATGGCTTTTGTCAAAGGGAGGTCATGTCTGACAAATCTCATAATTCTTTGAGGAGGTAACAAGCAAGTTAGACAAAGGAGAACCAGTGGATGTGATCAATTTGGATTTCCAGAAGGTCTTCGACAAGTGCTCGACACAAGACTGCTAAACAAGATAAGATAACAAGATAAAACAAGATAAGACCTCATGGGCAAGTTATTGGCATGGAAAACAGATTGGTTGACTAACAGAAAAGGGATAAAAGGGGTCTCTTTTCAGTTTGGCAGCTGGTGACCAGTGGAGTTCCACAGGCCTCTGTGTTGGGATCACAACTATTTATACATTAACAATCTAAACAAAGGAAGTCAGGGCATTGTTGCTAAGTTTGCAGATGGCACAAAGATACATGGAGGGACAGGTAGTGTTAAGGAAGCAGGGAGGCTGCAAAAGGACTCGGCCATGCTAGGAGAGTGGGCAAGGAGCAGCGGTGGAATACAATTTGGGAAAGTGTGAGATTATGCGCTTTCATAAGAAGAATAGCAGATTATTTTCTAAACAGGGAAAATCTTCGGAAATCTGAACCACAACGGAACTCAGGAGTCCCAGTTCAGAATTTTCTTAAGGTTAACATTCAGTTGGCAGTTATGAAGGCAAATGCAATGATGGTATTAATTTCAATTACAGCAGAGATGCACTGCTGAGACTGATTAAGATTCTGGTCAGACCACATTTGCAATATTGTGAGCAGTTTTGGGCCCTGTGTCTAAGGAAGGATATGCTGGTGTTGGAGGGGGTCCAGAGGACGTTTACAAGAATAATTCTGGGAATGAAGGGCTTGTCACATGATGAACGGCTGTGAACTCTGCGTTGGTACTCAGTGGAGTTGATAAGGATGATGGGAGCTTTCATTGAAACTTACAGAATACTGAGAGGCCTGGATAGAGTGGACATGGAGAAAATGTTTGCACTAATAGGAGAGACTAGGACCCAAAAGCACAACCTCAGAGTGAAGGTATAACCCTTTTAGAGCTGACATGAAGAGGAATTTCTATGGAACTCATTGCCACAGAAAACTATGGAGGCCAAGTTATTTAAGACAGAGATAGATAGTTTTTCGATTTGTAAGGCATCAAGGTTACAGGGAGAAGGCAGGAGAATAGGATTGAGAAACATATCCACTATGATTGAATGACAGAGCAGACTCAATGGGTCAAATGGCATAACTCTGCTCCTATATTTTATGATCTTATATTCTTAAGACTCTGGGATGCAGCTAGGATCAGATGGAATTTGCATGCATGTACACAGGTCTCTTAAGGTAACAGAAGAGATAGATAAGGTGATTAAGAAAGCATTTGATAACTTGCCTTTATTAGTTGAGGCATAAAGTTTAACAGCAACAAGGAGATGCATGAAAATTGGTTAAACCACCATTAGAGTATTGTGAGTAGTTCTGGACTCTATATTACAGGAGGGATCTGACAGCACTGCAGTGGGTGGCAGAGATGAGCTACCAGCTTGCTACCTGGGCTGAAGAGTTTCAGTTAAGAAGAGAGATTGGACAGTTGTAGGTTGTTTTCTTTCAGGTTGAGGAGACTAAGGGGAGAAAGGATTGAGATATATAAAAGTACAAAGGACATTGAGAGGGGAGACAAGAAGAATTGTTTCTCCTTGATGAAAGGATCAATATCTGGGGGAAAAAATTTAAGGTAAGGAGAGAAAGGTTTCAAGGAGATATGAGGAAATTTTTGTTTCACCCAGAGGGTAGTGGGCATCTAGAACTCGCAGCCTGTAAGGTGTCATGAAGATGTGGGTGTACTTTAAGAGAGTTAAAAACAGCAGAACTGCCGGACACAGCACGAAGTGTTCTCAATAAGGCATAAATGTAACACTTGGTCGAACAACTCGATTAGTTTGTTGCCTGGAGACAAAAGCAAATTCAAATTTGGAAATTAGTTTAAATTATACCCCGAAAAATATCAAACTCCAATCCAGTCTGAATTTAGTATATTGACAATCTTAAAAGCCAATGCCACAATCCAATGCTTTGGAGGTATAAGACCAGGGAAAATTGAACTGTTGAGAAGAGAACTGCCAAGCACAGCCTATAAACAAACTGCTTGAAAAATAGCTCTCTTAAAAGTACCTTTTCAATCAGTAACCTATGACACAGAAATTCCTAAGAAAAAGAAAGGAAGACACAGGAAGATCCAAATAGAAGAACAAAAGCTACCTGGGTTTGAGGTAAGAAATGTGGTTTTGTAATCTTAATTGGGAGTTTTATCAGATTAGTATTATAGAAGGGAAGGTAAAAGATAGGTTAGAGTAAGAAGTGGTACATAGTTGTTAGTTAATTATTCTATGTTAGACTTTAAGAAATAAAGTTGTTAATTTTTACTTTAATAGTTCTTGGCCACTTGAATTTTACAGACTACTGCATGGGATAAACTTTTACTGTGTTGCTGGTTTCAAATTAAGCAGGAGGATTTACCCGGTGTCGTAACAAAGGGTGGTAGAAACAGAAACTTTTATAACATTTAAGAAATATTTAGATGTGCACTTATGTTGTCAAGGCACAGAAGGCTCTGGGCCAAGCATTGGAAAATGGGAGCAGAATAATTAGGTGGTTGTTTTTGATCGGCTCAGATGTGATGGACCTAAGGATTCTTTTCTACGCTGTAGACCTCTATAACACCTAGACAGGAAGGTATAACCTGCCATGCTAATCAGTGAAGAATGAAATAGGATGATATACAGTGAGGTAAACACTGTGGAGCCTGTCTCTCTTTGTCACAAAAGAGCAGAGGGAATCTTTGCATAATAGTTGCTCATGATTGAGATGAATAAATCATACAAATGTAGAGAGAAAGGTGTTTGATGAACAAATTTATATTTTCTGATTCCATTCTTCAATTTTCTGGGAAAGTAAGTTTGAAAAACCCATGATGCTGAGCTTCCATTTACAGCACTTCTCTTTTTAGAACTGATATTCAACATTAAGGCTGCATAGATGTGTTGCTATTTATAGAAGTAGAGTATCATCTCTGCACTATGTGAGGGCAAAAACCTCTTGAGAAAATTGAAGCATTAGATTTCCTGTTGGTATATCAGCCTATACAAGCTCTTCAAAAACTATAATTGTTCTTAAATGCTATGTTCTGACCACCTGCAAAATTCCTTAATTATACATTGTCTAATATGACAGATTCAAATATTCCGACAGTTTCTAGTTAGATAACAATGTTCAAGGAAATAGCACACACCAGCAAATGGTTAATTTTATGCACTACTGGGATTGTGCTTTAACATTGCAATGACTGGGGCAGTTGATTTTTCTGATGATTACTATACAGGATTTTGTTTCACCTCGGCTGCTTGCTGGTCTAATTGGAGGATTCAGTCTGCTCTATGCCAAAATGACGGCTTGTCAAAGCCCCTGAGGAGCTATTCCTTTCCTGACATTTTCATGTTAATTGGTAGGAATGGCGACAACTAGAAGACAGACCAGAATGCTACATGGTGTTTTAGTCATGGTGCCAGTGTACAGTTGCCTCAGACAAGGACAGAAATTGTAGATAGGTTCCTTTGATGTATTCTGCTTAAATTGACTTGATTAATTATTTACTTGGTAGCAGTGCTGCCTGAACACAAAACTCCCTTAGCTGGCAGACATTAATTGGAATAAGTCAGATAGGTTAGATGAGATCATTGCACTGTTAGATTAGACATCTGTGTTTTTAAAAGTTAAATTCATTTCTCTTTCTTTTTCAGTACTTCAGTACTTTTTAAAGAAAGAAACTTAATGTGATATGGTCCATACTGGCAATGCAGTATTTATTGCCTATCCCTTTGCGCACAAATGGCGTTCAGTCAACGATACAATATAGAGCATAGAACATTACAGCACAGTACAGGCCCTTCAGCCCTCGATGTTGCACCAACCTGTGAAACCTATCTGAAGCCCATCTAACCTACACTATTCCATTATCATCCAAATGCTTATCCAATGACTATTTAAATGTTGGCAAGTCTACTACTGCTGCAGGCAGGGCGTTCCACACTCTTACTACTCTCTGAGTAAAGAACCTAACTCTGATATCTGTCCTGTATCTATCACCCCTCAATTTAAAGTTATGTCTCCTCGTGCTAGCCGTCACCATCCAAGGAAAAAGGCTGTCACTATCTGTCCTATCTAATCCTCTGATCATGTTTTTTGTCTCCTCACGACTTTCTTCTCTCTAACAAAAACAGCCTCAAGTTCCTCATCTCTCCATACCAGGCCCTCCTGGTAAATCTTCTCTGCACCCTTACCAATGCTTCCACATCCTTCCTGTAATGCGGCGACCAGAACTGTATGCAATACACAATGTGCAACTGCTCCAGAAATTTGAACAACTGCAACGTGACCTCATGGCTCTGAAACTCAATCCTCTACCAATAAAAGCTAATACACTGTATACTTCTTAACAACCCTGTCAACCTGGGTGTCAACTTTCAGGGATCTATGAACATGGACACCGAGATCTCTCTACTCATCAACACTGCCAAGAATCTTACCATTAGCCCAGTACTCTGTATTCCTGTTACTCCTTCCAAAGTGAGTTGCCTCACACTTTTCTGCATTAAACTCTCTATGGTCTGGAGCTGCTTGTAGGAAAGATGACATGGGGTGGCAAGTGCTGTCCCCTGAAAGACAATCATGACAAGCTGGATTTAAAGACAATCAATTTCATAAATTAACAAATTTGTTAAAAAATAATTCAATTGTACTGTGGTAGTACATGAACTCACTGTAAAGTCCTTCTTAAGTTGTTCTTCCATATCGGAAACAAAAGAGCATCACTGACCCATTTATGTGTCTCTGTTAATCTTTTGGCAGTGAGAGGTACCGTAAAAAGCATAAGTGCTTTCTTACTGGTTTCCCATCTTCACCTGACTTATCCAGTGGCCTTATTTAGTCAACTTGCAGAGATCATATTTTACATGGTTATGCTGCTATGTGAATTACCATATTTCTTAATTAGAGTCTGGCCCTAATCTATCTTCTTTCTGGGTTGCCTTCTTTATGGGAATGTGATGTTAGCAATGAGAACATGGACACATTTGGTGAGTTGTAAGTTGGAATTGGATCAGATATTTCAAAGTAGTCAGAGAATATATGTTGACAAGCTTGTAGCAGGTGGAAAATATTGCCTTGCTCCTCCTAACCCACTGGAGAGCTATAAAAACACTTATCATCTAATAAAGGAGGGAGGGTGACTCAGCCATGGCTTGCAAAGGACATTTGGACAGCATTAGATACAGGGAGGAGACATATAGGGTTGCCATAGAGGGAGGGATGAGCCTGAGAATTTTGGAATTCTGCAAATGAGGACAAAAGTATTGGTTGGGACAGGAAGGGTGGAGTATGAGAGTGAAATTATTAGGGACATAGGGATTGACCAGGAAACTTGTGAGGGGGTGTGGGGAGAAAAACATTGGTGAGGACAGGTTTCCTTGTAGTCAGAAGCTGGGCAAGTTATAATTGAGAACAAAGAAATGGCAGAAAAATTGAATAGTTTGGTTCTGTCTGCACAAAGCAGTGTACAAATAACCTCCCAGAAATTTTGGAGATCCAACAATTTGGTAAGGGAGTAGAATGAAGGGAATCCACATTGATGGAGGGATGGTGCTGGGGACATAGATGGGTTAGGGGCTGATAAATCAGTGGGCTTGATTGTCTACATCCCAGAATACTAGAGGAGGTGATTGTACTCAACTTCTGGACTCTATAGTTCTTGCCAATAGTGGAATGACATATGTAACTGTTTGGAAGCTAAGCGAAAGAGGAAATGGAGAATTGACCTAGCATTAGTGATGGGGATGGCACTGTGGTCTTTTGTAAGGGACATGATAACAAAACACTTGGAAAGCATTAATGTGATCAGACATCGCCCGCATAGGTTTGTGGAGGACAAATGATCCTTGGCAAATCTGCTGGAGTTTTCTAAGGATATAACTGGTAGAATAGGTATTGGAGAACTAATGGATGTGGCATATTTGGTTTTCAGAGAGTTTTGATTGTTAAGAGATTGGTAGGCAGGATTGGAACACATGTGATGTTGATATATTAGAATGAATTGGAGTTGGTTGACAGTCAGGAAGCAAAGATTGAGAATGAACATTTCTTTTTCCAGGTGGTGAACAGTGACTGGTGGCATTCCACAGGAATTGGTGCTCAGGCACTGGCTGTTCACAACATATGTGGCCTGGGTGACAGAGCCAGGGGAAACATTTCCAGGATTGCAGATAACATGGGATTGGGTGGGGGAATTGTGAATTGTTGTGAGGATGCAAGGAAACTTCAGGATGATTTGGAGATGTTGGACGAGTGTTTGTTTATTCATTCACATGGTGTGGGTGTCACTGACTAGGTTTTAGGGACTACATGTATTGCCATCCATAATTGCCCAGAGGGCAGTGAAGAGTCAACCACATAGCTGTGGGTCTGGAGTCACATATAGGCCAGACAAGGTAAAGATAGCAGTTTCTCTCCTTAAAGGACATTAGTGAACAAGATGGGTTTTTCTAACAATTGACATGTGATTCATGGTTATTATTAAACTCTTAATTCCAGATTTTTAAAATTGAATTTGTGACAATATTATGGCTTTAATAGGTGCATTTTGGGTTTTTTTCTATGAAGAAAGGTGGAGAGGCAACTGACAGTCTGTTCCAAGCCAATAAAGTAAACAGCTTGTGAGGCTTTGTTTTTTTTAAAAGTTGGAACTGTAGAAGCAGCATAAATGGATGGAGTTAAGCTCCCACAGAAACAGGATTTTATTTCAAATTTCAGCAGTTGCTGGAGTGTTGAGTTTGGCTGTGGAAGTTCTCTCTCTCTCTCTCGTTCTCTTTCTGTCTCTCTCTCTCTCTCTCTTTCTCTCTCTCTTATAGCTAAATGCTTGGGTTCTTTTTCTGCTGCCAGAATGGTATATGAGACCATCTGTTTTACTGACTTTGCCGTTGCCATGGGTGTGTTTATGGGATGTTACAACATTGGAACAGTTGCTGTTAGTAGTTAAATAATCTATTATTCTGAATTACATTACCAACTGAATTACATCTGGAATATAGCACCTGACACTTACCTTTAAATAAGATAAAAGTTAAAGCCTAGGCTATCTCTTTGATATATTTGCAAGGGGCTTGGTCTGATCCATAACAAACTCAAATTCCACCATTTGCTGTGGCAGGATTTGAACCTGGCCTCTGAATTAACAGTCCAGCACTAATGCCATTAGGCTATGACCTCCCCTTTGAATAGGCAAACATGGAAGACGCAGTATAGAGTGGCTAGGTGTGCTGTTGTATACTTCAGCGTGTGGAGTGGAGGGACAGTGAATTGTTTAGATGTTTGAGTTAAAAAGAATGAGAGGTGATCTGATTGAAATGTATAATATTCTAATAGGGTTTTAGGGACTAGATGCAGGGAAGATGTTCCCCTGACTGGCAAGTCTAGAACCAACGGTCGCAATCTCAGGATATGGAGTTGGCCATTTAGGACTGAGATGAGGAAATCTTTCTTCACTCAAAAGATAGTTAACCTGTGGAGTGCTCTACAACAGAAGAAAGTGGAGGTGAAGACACTGGATATATTCAGGAAAAAGGTAAATAAATGTTGAGATTTGAAAGACATCAGGGATATTGGGAGAAAGCAAGAAAACGGTTTTGAGACAGAGGATCAGCAATGATCATTTTGAATGGCAGAGTAGGTTTAAAGGGCCAAATTGCCTAACCTGCTCTTAGTTTCTATGTTCCCATGTTATCTCATAGATTTAACATTTCTCATTTACTACCATCTAGCAGATTTTCTGAAGTTTGGGCAAGGCACTTCATTGTGCCTGCAACTGAAGGCATCACAACCAGACTGAAATATTTAAATGATGAAACATTTCCTGAGATTGATTAACCACCTATGCCTCATCCTGCTTGAAATAAAGTTGGACATAAGCAAGAATGGCCTGGGATCCTGTTTCAAATTGTTCACATTTCAACCTACCATCTGCATCCATTCATTATTTTGAATATTTTAATATCTTCAGGGAGTTATATAAGATATTTAGATACAACTTACTTCTAAATCAACAATAGAAGCAACCTGCTTTAAAGATGTAATATATTGAAAGATGTTCTCAAACAAAATTTAACAGTGAATTGTGTAAAGAATGTTTCAAGCAAAATGAGGTTATTTTTAAGGAATCCTAGTTAAAATGAAGATACAAAGTTAGAGAGGCAGAATGGTTCATGTCCTAATGGTACGTTTGTGGTGTTTGTAAAAATGTCAGAAAAAATAACAATGTCTTTAAATGTAAGGTAAAATAAAGGGGGTTGTGTGGCCTGTTCTGATGTCTACCTTACTGTAAGCTTGGATCATTTAATTGTTAGAGATTAAAAGCAGGTTTCATATTGTTTTATAAAGAAGAACATGCAAGATATTCACCTTTAAAATCAATGTTAGTGACCCATGTGTGAAAATTAGAATCTAAGAGTCTCCCAAGTCCCAGAAAAGTGTTGAGAATCTTGGGTTGTAAACCATTGTGCTTTAAACCTTCCATTTAGTTCCAAGATGAAAGAGAGTAGGGCTCTCAAACATAGCTATTGTCATTCCTTCATAGATGCAAGGCCAATGCAATTCAAATTGCCATGAAAAAGGTTGCAGGGGACAACTTTGCAGGGATAACGTTGCAGCCTTTCCTGGAATATCACAGAACGTTTACTCTTCCTGGATCTGTGACAGAGGGAGCAGTTAGAAATCAAAGGCTTGCTGTGCAGAAATTTTGGCAGCCGTCCACTCTTGGGTGGGACAGGAAAAACCATGGGGATAAATGGTCACCTCGAGGAATGGTCTGTGGGTAAAGGATAACCCATTGTGAAAAATAATTTTTAAGTTTGCAACTTACCAGGCTGAGAAATAATAGGAATAATAATTAAAAAATCCCTACGAGCTAATAATCACTTTGGATTGATTGTGTGAAATTTGAATGGCTACATTAAGGATTGTGTGAAGCATCCTGTGAAATGTATTTTTCAGTTTAGCTAAGAATAAGAACAGCGGTATTCTCTGACTTGAGTTGTAAGTTGCTGACAAAGTTACTTTTAATTCGAAGTGCTTTTAGTTATTTTTTTTCCAGCAAACATTTTAAAACACAAAATTTTAAACTGGCGTTCCTTCAGCGATTAACTGAAAGTTAAAATTTCATTTTAGAGGTTATTCATCTCTATAGGGATCAAAATATCAAGCAGCTGAGAGCAAAGCCATCAACAGGAGGTGACACAGATCTTATGGAATTATTGGGCTCAAACTAGTTGCACAAATAGGGAGAGGTAAGATCAAGTTGGGATTTGAAAGAATGGATGAAAAATTTTAAAGTGAGGTCTTGGCAGACAAAAAGCAAATACAGGTCAGAGACCGAAGTAATCTGGTCTACCATGTGGAATCTTGGTGAACGCCTTGTTGAAGTCCCTGTAGACAACATCTACCGCTTTGCCTTCGATCTTCTTTGTCACCTCATCAAAAAGCTCAATCAAGTTGGTGAGACACCATTTCGCACACATAAAGCCAAGGTGACTATCTCTAATCAGTTCTTGACTTTCTGAATGCATTTAAACCTGTCCCTCAGAATCCCCTCAACAACTTACCCACCTCTGATGTAAGGCTCACTGATATATAATTCCTTCATTTTTCCTTACAGCCTTTCTTAAGTAATGGCATCACATTAGCCACGCTCCAGTCTACTGGCACTTCACCCATGGCTTCGCTAATACAAATATCTTAACATGGGGCCCAGAAAACTCTTCATTTGCTTCCCACAAAGAAATAATACCTGAACAATACCTGATCAGTTCTGGGGATTTAACTACCTTTGTGCATTTTAAAATGTCCAAAAACTCTTCTCTAATATGAAGTCTCTTCAAAGCTTCAATAATTTATTTTCCAAAGTTCCCTAGCTTCCAAGTCCTTC
>NC_057713.1:106491062-106501626 GCF_004010195.1 Chiloscyllium plagiosum | reverse complement strand
TCCTCCTCTTCTCTTGCCACCCTTTCTATCCTTCCTATAGTATCTATACCCTGGAGCATTAAGCTGCCTGTCCTGTTCAACTCAGTGCCACATTTCTGTAGTAGCTATGATATCAAAGTCCCACATTCCCAATGATGCCCGAAGCTTATCTGCCTTACATTTCAGGCCTCTTGCATTGAAGTAAATACAGTTTAATTTATTGCAGTTTACCTCATTCTCTGTCAAGCTCTTGTCTGCCTTGTCTATATGACATACTCCACTTCTCTTCTGTACCAGCTTCAATTTTTTTCTCAATATTATTTTGGTTACCCCCTTTCCCCATTACTAGCTTAAGAAGACCTGAGGAAATATAAAATGATGATTGAATTATTCTTCCACTCTCCAGGTCACTTTGCCGAGAGGGGTAAAATGTCTTCAGTTACTGGTTCTGATGTCAAAACTGGTAATGCATGCCCAAACCAGGAAACGCATACTCAGGCCTTGGAGACCAGCAGCCAGTGCCTCTTGTGCCTCCAAGTACAATTCATTCAACACATTTTATTGGCTGGCAGTTTTTGTCAGGTTAAAGTTAAAAATCACATTACAGGTTATAGTCCAACAGGTTTATTTGAAAGGACCAGCTTTCAGGACACTGCTCCTTCATCACATAGCTAGTGGGGCAGGATCGTAGGACACAGAATTTAAATGATTCGGAGATGCCGGTGTTGGACTGGGGTGTACAAAGTTTTTTTAAAAACCCTGGTGTTGTGTGATTTTTAACAGAATTTAAAGTAAGAGATCAAAGTGTCATACAACTGATGCAATGCATTTAACAAACCTAGATTGCTGTTAAGTCTTTAATCACTTAGAATGGGGATGCAGATCTCAATTGATTAATATGCAAATCCCAGAACTTCTTTCAAGTCACATCCTGAGATAACTTAAGGTTTTATAAAGAAAAGGTGACATCTCCTCTCAGATATTTGTGACTGTAGCCTGGTGTTGTGTACGTTTTAAACTTTGTCACCCCAGTCCAACATTATGGCACCTCCACATTATGTCTGGTTAACATAGAGCTGACTGTAGTGAGGGAGAATTGTGTTTTAGGGGATGCTGTGGAACCTATGTTATATTAATCATTCGAGATCTGCATCCCCATTCTAAGTGATTAAAGACTTAAAGTAATCTAGGTTTGTTGAATTTATTGCATCAGTTGTATGACACTTTGATCTTGTACCATAGATTCTGTGTACTATGATCCTGCCCAACTAACTATCTGATGAAGGAGCAGCACTCTGAAAGCTTGTACTTTTAAATAAACCTGTTGGACTATAACCTGATGTTGTATGATTTTTAAACTTTGTCCACCCCAGTCCAACACCGGCAACTCCACATTATGTCAGGTTAGTATAGGGCTGACTGTAGTGAGGGAGAATTGTGTTTTAGGGGATGCTGTGGAACCTATGTTATAAAAATGAAGACTTATCATTTTTGAAAGCACTTGCTCAATTCAGGGCCATCGTGTTTCTCAATGGTTTACTAAAGCTCATATTAAGCTCCTCAGTAGCACATTCAAGGGACATGATACTTGTTCAAGGCAGCTGACCTGGATGTCTAAAAATATCATCTTTGGTTAATAAAGTGTCTTTGAACGTGAAGGATATTAGTATGAAATTGGTTTGATTTATCTCCATTGCACCTGATTTCCAGATAGAAAACAGTGACCAATTTCTACTTCATGTGTAACATCATAAATGATGAACCTATCTGTTAGTAAAAAAACATTGTTTTTCATGTTTCTCAGCAATCATATTACTCTCAGTGTTTATGTAATTGTGGTTGAATATGTCATGTCCTTTTCTAGCAATGTAACAAATAATTACTTAGCCATACCAGTTATTTTATATGTGTTTGACAGAATGATACACTGGGCTGCAGAACAATAAATTTGATCTACAAAAATATTTCCCTTCATATACAAGCTTCCAGGATCATAATTTGCAAAGAACATGCTTAACATTTACCTATTTATTATTAAATTAATCAAGATATATTTAGCTCAGTCAAGTCCTACTGCAATAACTACTCCCTAGTAACCACTGAACCGTTTCTATGGTAACTCACCATTGTAACTTCTTTTTTGTCTGCTGTGATTGGTTAAGAGGAAGCTCATCTGTCATTGACTTGCTGATTGGACCTGGTTAACCACATGATTGTACTAATATGTGACAATAATAAAGTGCTTGGGAATCAGCCTCAACTGTGCCTGCTTGGCTTAAAATAACACCTTTCACAAAGGTCTTTACATCAGGTTAAAAAGATGGGCAATGAAATAAAGTGGGAAGGTGAGCTTAACACATCTTGCCCTCTGGTTGTGAACTGGATTGTAGATAGATTTGTAGTAAAAAAGTTAAGCAATGCAAATTTAAAGTACATCAGGGAAAATGAGGTTCAGATAGTTCTCCTATAGCCATTGTTACGTTCCTGTGCAAAGCTGTGTAATAGAAAATCGTACAATAGAAATAATGGGGTCGATGGGAAGAACAGGGTTTGGGCAAACCACCAAAACTACCAGTAAAAATTGAAACAAAAATAGTAGTTAGCCGAACATAAATGATAACACAATCTAAGTAAATTTTGAGTTGTTGTAACTGAACTGTTTTATGGTAATGTACAGTGCAATTATCAGAATCTTCAACTGATTACTCTCAATTGGCATCTATATCTGCTGGCAGCACTAAATTCCAGCCAGTCTTCTGATCCCATACAGTGGTAACACTGCACAAGTCTGAGCCCAGAACGAAACCTGGCTTGATGGATCAAGAGCTGAATCTTCATTTCTTTCACTAAGTGTCAGTTTTGTTAAGTTTTTCGGAAGGTTTCACTACGTGATGCTTGGGGGTGTCTATCACCTTATTTTACAAAACCTGCCTGATTTATTATCTACCCCACACATTGGAGCCTCTCTCACACATGTGAGCACCAACATACCATGTACCATTTCCTAAACGACTCACCACTTCCTGGATATTCCAGAATTGACCAACATCCATGGTGCAGCACCATCTTTAAAAAGATATTGCGCACCCAGTTCAGAGCTGTCCTACATGGTTCCCAACATTGGCCCTGGATGTGGCAGACAATGGAATGTTGGTGCCTTCTTTTGTGGGCAGGGACATGGAGATGCTGCTGCTGGGGATGGGGTGATGTAAAGGCAGGATGTCCTTTTCTCCCAATCCAACAGGGGATGCCATTCTACTGGAACCAGGGCAATTGAACTAGGATTACCATCCAGGCCAGTGCAGTCTCAACAATCTGAAGAAATGCACAGGATTTAGGAAGAAGATCAATGACCTTCTCCACTCTGCCAATGAAAGTGCCATCAACTGATTAAATACAGTCAACACGGCTTTGTGAGGGGCAGGTCATGCCTCACAAACCTAATCGAGTTCTTTGAGGATGTGACTAGAAAAGTTCATGAGGGTCGAGCTGTGAATGTGGTGTATATGGACTTCAGCAAGGCATTTGATAAGATTCTCCATGGTAGGCTCATTCAGAAGGTCAGGAGGAATGGGATACAGTGGGACTTAGCTGTCTGGATACAGAATTGGCTGGCCAACAGAAGACAGCGAGTGGTAGTAGAAGGAAAATAATCTGCCTGGAAGTCAGTGGTGAGTGGTGTTCCACAGGGCTCTGTCCATGGGCCTCTACTGTTTGTAATTTTTATTAATGACTTGGATGAGGGGATTGAAGGATGGGTCAGCAAGTTTGCAGATGACACAAAGGTTGGAGGTGTCGTTGACAGTATAGAAGGCTGTTGTAGGCTGCAGCGGGACATTGACAGGACGCAGAGTTGGGGTGAGAGGTGACAGATGGAGTTCAACTAGATAAATGCGAGTTGATGCATTTTGGAAGGTCGAATTTGAAAGCTGAGTACAGGACTAAGGATAAGATTCTTTAGGAAAGATGTGGATGCTTTGGAGAGGGTTCAGAGGAGGTTTACCAGAATGCTGCATGGACTGGAGGGGTTATCTTATGAAGAGAGGTTGACTGAGCTCGGACTTTTTTTCATTGGAGAAAAGAAGGAGGAGAGGGGACATAATTGAGATATACAAGATAATGAGAGGCATAGATAGAGTCGATAGCCACAGACTATTTCCCAGGGCAGAAATGGCTAACACGAGGGGTCATAGTTTTAAGCTGGTTGGAGGAAAGTATAGAGAGGATGTCAGAGACGGGTTCTTTACACAGAGAGTTGTGAGAGCATGGAATGCGTTGCCAGCAGCAGTTGTAGAAGCAAGGTCATTGGGGACTTTTAAGAAACTGCTGGACATGCATATGGTCACAGAAATTTGAGGGTGCATACATGAGGATCAATGGTCGGCACAACATCGTGGGCTGAAGGGCCTGTTCTGTGCTGTACTGTTCTATGTTCTATGTTCTAACTTCTCATTGATACCTCACACTCTTTGCCAATGTACCCACTATTTCCTGCAACATCTTCCCCATTCACTCTCATCTTCACTAACATCTGACCCTGACTAACCCTTAATCACTTTTGCACAGCTACTCACCCCCTCTGGACATCTCCACACATGCAGCAAAGGTAATTGTGTGCCATCTACATTTCTCTCCCTCATCCACTGTGTGCAGAGCTTCCTGAATCCGACCACCCTGAGCAGCTGACTAACCATGTCCAAAACCCTTGTACTGTTTTGTTTTTGCAGTTGGTACCATACTGATTAGTCACTGAAACAAATTCACATCAATTTGCAGATATTCTAACATCTAAACATATTTTTTTAAATAAGAGAGAAGAGCTTTTAATATAAACAACAAAGCTAAGTTTCAAACTGTTCCCCCATACTGTCCTTTTACTGTTATTCAATTCCAATGAAATTTCACCAATCTTAGCTCTTTAAAGTTTTAAAATTAACAGATTGCTCCTAGCTTCTCATCCTCAGAGACATTTTCATGATGCTGTTCCAATTCCACTACCACAAGCCTTTCACAATACCTTTCACAAAGCTGTTCACGAGAAAGCGCACAAGTTGACTGATCATGTAATGCCGGTGTGGAGCTCAGTCCTCCATGCACCGTGACTCCTGGTGCTGGGGATGAGAATTTCATAACAGCGGATGGGAGTTCACTTTATGAAAAAATTGGTTGGCAGTTCACAAATCGTATTACCGACAAATCATATTTAATAAACAGGTGTTATAGGAGAACTACTTGTAAATTT
Source organism: Chiloscyllium plagiosum (assembly GCF_004010195.1). Taxonomy (NCBI): domain Eukaryota; kingdom Metazoa; phylum Chordata; class Chondrichthyes; order Orectolobiformes; family Hemiscylliidae; genus Chiloscyllium; species Chiloscyllium plagiosum. Next base: position 106,496,405 of record NC_057713.1, on the reverse strand, counting down.
AGAAATTGCTCTTCTAGGTAGGGATTGACAGCAAATTAGATCAGATATATTTTTGGAGTTAAAAGTAGTCATGACTTTCAAAACGTACCAATTCTGAAAATAGATTGCTCCTTCCATATTTACTAAACTGTCATCATTAATTACATACAGAAAAATTTGACTGAGGCTGAACCACAACCATCTGTCTCATTTAGGTTGAAGCTTAACTTGGTTTGGAGTTCCCAGTTTTGTGCAATATTTAAAATCTCACATCTGAACCCTATCTGCTCACATTGAGACTCCTATACTCCATTCCAACTCAGAAATTGGACCAACCAGACTCTTAGGTAAAACATTAAGGGTTTAAAAATGTGTTGCTTGAAAAGCGCAGCAGGTCAGGCAGCATCAAAGGAGAAGAAGAATCGACGTTTCGGGCATAAGCCCTTCTTTAGGAATTCCACTGTGGTTACACTTCCTCCCAGGGAAAGTAATCAACCACCTCTCCTTATCTCCTTCATTCGCTCCACATCTCCTTAATTCCTTCCACCTCACCTGTGGCTCTAGTTAAGCCTAATAGTAAATCTAGATCAGGTTGAAATTTGAGTGGGCATCCACTGAAAGCAAAATTGCATATGACATTTTCTATGAACTCCACAGCATGCAAGAAAATGAGCATTTCTTGAGTTTCATGGAGAAACTTTACCTCACCATCTGTTATAATCCAACCCAGCAACTTTACTACCAATAAATCAAGCTGGTATTTTGAAGGGAAAATGGAAAACACACTTTGGAATTTGCCACTGTTCTAATTAAAACATTTGGCTCAAAGATAAGATATTCACAAGATTTCTCCTGATTTCCAACTCTACAGGCACATAAATTGTAATCCCCCACTGACCTATTGTACTCTATGCTACTCTCTCCCCACCCCCGCCCTCCTCTAGCTTATCTCTCCACGCTTCAGGCTCTCTGCCTTTATTCCTGATGAAGGGCTTTTGCCCGAAGTGTCGATTTTGCCTGTCCTCGGATGCTGCCTGAATTGCTGTGCTCTTCCAGCACCACTGATCCAGAATTGAGACTCCTATACTCCATTCCAACTCAGAAATTGGACCAACCAGACTCTTAGATAAAACATTAAGGGTTTAAAAATGTGTTGCTTGAAAAGCGCAGCAGGTCAGGCAGCATCAAAGGAGAAGAAGAATAGACGTTTCGGGCATAAGTCCTTCTTTAGGAATTCCACTGTGGTTACACTTCCTCCTAGGGAAAGTAATCAACCACCTCTCCTTATCTCCTTCATTCGCTCCACATCTCCTTCATTCCTTCCACCTCACCTGTGGCTCTAGTTAAGCCTAATAGTAAATCTAGATCAGGTTGAAATTTGAGTGGGCATCCACTGAAAGCAAAATTGCATATGACATTTTCTATGAACTCCACAGCATGCAAGAAAATGAGCATTTCTTGAGTTTCATGGAGAAACTTTACCTCACCATCTGTTATAATCCAACCCAGCAACTTTACTACCAATAAATCAAGCTGGTATTTTGAAGGGAAAATGGAAAACACACTTTGGAATTTGCCACTGTTCTAATTAAAACATTTGGCTCAAAGATAAGATATTCACAAGATTTCTCCTGATTTCCAACTCTACAGGCACATAAATTGTAAAAGGCTGGTAAAAGGTGATGTGGGCCAATTAAGGATTAAATGGATGATTTGTACATTGTCGCAAGCTTTATGGCTGATGTATTAAATTAGAACTTCGCACCGGTCTTTACCAAGGCTGAATGTACTGAAAAGGTCATGGTGAAAGAGGAAGTAATTCAGACACTTGAAGACTTTCCAAGTGATAAGGGAAAGGTATTAGATTGGCTGTCTGTGGTTAATGTTAATATGGTAACCCAGAATCCGTGTGATACATTTAAGGATATTGAGGGAAGTGAGTGTTGAAATTGTGCAAATACTGGCTATATTTGCTCATCTTTCTTATTGTCCAGTGACAGATGACTGGAAAGTTGCAAATGGTATACCTTTATTTAAAAATGAGTGTAAAGGTAAGCTCAACAACCTGGCCAGTTAGGGCTATCAGTTTAACATCCCAATGTGAAACCTTGTAAAAAAATAATTTGGAACAAAATCTGAAATAATTGGGCAATTACAAGTTAAGGACAAATTGTATTTAAGTAGCCCACTTGAGCTTATTAATGAGATAACTAAAAGATCTAATGAGGGTAATGCATGTAATGTAGTGCACATGGACTTTCAAAAGATATTTGGTAAAATGCTGCACAACAGACATGAACAAAATTTAAGCTCAGGGAATAAAAAGGACAGTGGCAATATACATACAAGGTTGGCTGAGTGATAGAGAGCAGTGCTGAATGTTGTTTTTGGACAGGAAGATGGTTGAGTGGAATTTCTCAAGGATTAAATGGAAATACTGTCAAATGTGAGGAATATAATTTAGAACTTCAAAAGGATATAGATGTGTTACGGAAATGGGTGGATAGATCATATGGGATTTGAGATTTCTTTTCCCGAGAGTGGGGAACTTCAAGACTAGGGGCCAATTTTTTTAAGATGAGAGAAGGAAGATTTAAAAAAGAAATGAATGGCAACTTTTTTTTTACACGTGTGTAATGAACTGCCGGAGGAAGTGACAGATGAGGGTACAGTTACAATGTTCAAAAGACATTTGGACAAGAGCATGAATGAGAAATGTTCGAAAGCATATGGGCCAACCGCAGGCAGGTAGGACTGGTTTAGTTTAGGATTTATGGTTGGTCTGGACTAGTTGGACCAAAAGGTCTGTTTCTGTGCTTCATAACTCAATGATGCACAGAACTTTGAATTTGCCTATTTTGCTAAAAGGTATTCTTTCATGCAATCCACTTTATTAATCAATTTCTGTATCCATTTGTATTGTGTAAGTCAACAGGCTGTGAAAATTGTAACATTAATAGAACTTGATATTCCAATGTTAGCTGCGTTTAATGTTGCCCAGTAATTGGCATGCTACAATAAATAACACAAAACAGTTCAAGTGTCATGAAAGAGCAGATTTAGGTCAATTGGAGTTAGTAAGACAGAACAAAGAACAGAGACTAGGAAAATTTGAGGACTGCAGATGCTGGAGTTTGTAGTCGAAAAGTACAGCACTGGAAAAACACAGGAGGTCAGGCAGCATCCAAGGTGCAGAAGAGTCGATGTTTCAAGCATAAGTCCTTCATCAGGAATGTGGTGTGGGGGTAAGGGGGCTGAGAGATAAATAGGAGAGTAGGGTGGGGGGAAGGTAGCTGGGAAGGGGATAGGTAGATGCAGGTGGGGGGTGATTGTGATAGGTTGATGGCAACAGTGGAGTGGATAAGTGGGAAGAAAGATGGAAAGGTAGGACAGGTCAAGAGGATGGTGCCGAGTTGGAGGATTGTATCTGGGATGAGGTGAAGGGAGGAGAGATTTGGAAACTACTGGAGTTGATGTTGATGCCATGTGATTGAAGGGTCCCAAAGCAGAAGATGAGGCATTCTTCCTCTAGTCATTGGGTGGCTTGGATTTGGCAGTGAAGGAGGCCCAGGACATGCATGTCCTTGGCGGAGTGGGAGAGGGAGGGGGAGTTGAAGAGGTTGGCCACACGGCAGGGGGTTGTTTGGTGCGTGTATCTCAGAGATGTTCCCTCAAATACTCCACGAGTTGGCGTCTTGTCTCCCCAATGTTGAGGAGGCTATGTCGAGAGCAACAGTCATAGTAGATGAGGTGTTTGGAATTGCAGGAAAACCTCTGCTGGATGTGAAAAGATTCTTTGGGGCCTTGCACAGAGGTGAAGGGGTAAATGTGGGCACAGGTTGTACATCTCTTGCAGCGACAAGCACAAGTGCCGGGTAGGTTGGTGGTGGGGCTTGGATCTAACAAGGGAGTCATGGAGGGAATATTCTCTGTGGAACGTAGATAGGGGTGGGGTTTGAATGTAGTTGGCAGAAATGTGCTTAGTGGGGTGGTAGGTTTGGACCAGGGGTTTCTATCCTTGTTGTGGTTGGAGGAGCGGAGTTCAAGGGCGGAGATGTGGAAAGTAGAGGAGAAGTGTTGGAGGGCATTGTTGATAACTTGGGAAGGGAAATTGCCATCTTGGAAATAGGAGGCCACCTGGGATGTCCTGGAGTCAAATTTCACCTCCTGGGAACAGGTACAGTGGAGGCGGAGGAATTGCGATGGAATGTGGGAGGAGATGTAGTCGGATAGCTGTCGGAGTCGGTACGTTTGAAATCGTCCCTTCCTCCACCTCATCCCAGATCCAACCCTTCAACTCAGTACTGTCCTCTTGACCTGTCCGACCTGTCCATCTTCCTTTCCACCTGTCCGCTCCACCCTCCTGACCGACCTGTCACACTCAGCCACCACCTGCATCTACCTATTGCTTTCCCAGCTACTACCCCCACCCCTACCCTCCTGCTTATCTCTTGCCCCCACCCCCCCACCGCCCTCACATTCCTGATGAAGGGCTTATGCCTGAAACATCAACTCTCCTGCCCTCGGGTGCTGCCTGACCAGCACCACACTTTGAGAGTATAGAACAGGCTCCATGCGGATAGGATACAATTTCCCCTCCCACGTGATCAACAATGCACTCCAGCGCATCCTCCACTTCCTGCACCTCTGCCCTTGAAGCCCACCTCTCCAACCACAATAAGGATAGAACCCACCTGGTCCTCACCTTCCACCCCATTAATCTCCAGCAAGTATCAGGAGACCATTGGTTGGGATTCACTGCCAAGCTCCCAGGAGCTGTTTCATAGCTGATTGCAGAAAGAACTCAGATGACGTCAGGAGGTAAATGTTGGTCTTATAACTAAGAGGAAATCCTGAGTGTGGGGAGTTGAAGTCTAATAGTTACTAATACGTCGGTGCAGCAGATGTTGAATTTTAAAAGACCACAAGCAGTATTTGGGATTAGTGGTGCTGGAAGAGCTCAGAAGTTCAGGCAGCATCCAAGGACAGGCAAAATCCGAGGACAGGCAAAATCGACGTTTCGGGCAAAAGCCCTTCATCAGGAATAAAGGCAGAGAGCTTGAAGCGTGGAGAGATAAGCTAGAGGAGGGTGTGGGTGAGGAGAGAGTAGCATAGAGTACAATAGGTCAGTGGGGGAGGAGATGAAGGCGATAGGTCAGGGAGGAGAGGGTGGAGTGGATAGGTGGAAAAGGAGCTAGCCAGGTCGGACAAGTCCGGACAAGTCAAGGAGACAGTGTTGAGCTGGAGGTTAGAAACTAGGATGAGGTGGGGGAAGGGGAAATGAGGAAGCTGTTGAAGTCAACATTGATGCCCTGGGGTTGAAGTATTCCAAGGCGGAAGATGAGGCGTTCTTCCTCCAGGCAT